>NC_069004.1:2212968-2231893 GCF_001194135.2 Octopus bimaculoides
GAATAAAAAAAAAAGGAAAAGAAAAAAATTTCAAAAGATTTCAAAAAGTCATTAGGAATCCCATTGGACCAAAAATACGCGACAATAAAATGATGATGGAACGACAAGAATAGCTTGCAGAAGAAAAAAAAAAGCAAACCCAAATCAAATAAAAACCAAAGTAATTAATAATAAACCAAAAATCAAAACGAAACGAAATAGTGAATTAACAATAAGCAAAATAAAACCAAGTGAAATGAACTAGTGAAGAAAAGATAAAGGATAAAGATATCAATAAATAATTAAATATAGGAATGAATAAACAGAGTCTACATAGATCGTAAGCAGAATGAGTGAAGCTGTATATTAAGTGATGCAGCAATGTTGAGAACGTTACATTAAACGCCTACGCTTAAAAGTTACATTCATGACTGGAGAAAAAAAATATTGGGAAATATATTAATGTGAACTATATTGTCACATTGTGTTTGGTTTGGTTTGGTTAATGAATAAAAAATTACTAAAGGTACTTTCATATATGATTAAATGCTAGACGTTTAGTACTTGCTAAAAAATGGTAAAATATGATTGATTACTAGAATTCAAAGAAAAAAAAAGCAGTTATTATTATTATTATTATTGTTATTAGTACCACCACCACCATTATTATTGCTGGTTTGATTTTAACCATCAATAAGCATATGCACGTACACACACACACACACACTCTCACATATTTGCTTTCGATGCCAACAAAGTTTCCGACCGTGACTAAGTATGCAAATCTCTTGGCTTCCATTCGTCTCCTCCTCGACATGTTAGATTGATGTCTTCTTGTTAGATGGCACCGTTGCAGAGTGTGTTGATTGAGCTGTCTCTAAACTAACCTTCAGACAACTCTGGCGTACACCAAGGTTCCGTTTTGGCAATCGCACTCTTCTCGCCCTTATGCCTCTACTTGCTCAGAGTTTCAGGTACAAGCCTCTAACTCTCCCCACCACCACCCGCTTGATTACCGGTGTTGGTTTGCTTGCATCTCCGTAACTTAGCGATTCGGTAAAAGGCACCGGTAGAATATGTACCACACCCCTTAAAAAAACAAAAAGAAAAAATGGGGTGTGATTTGTTCGTCTAAGTCCATTAAGGCGGTGCCCTAGCATGGCCGCAGTTCAATGACTGAAACAACCCTGCTTACTCAGTTTCATACACACACACACATATATATATATACGAGGGGATACTGAAAATGTATGTATGTATGTATGGTATGTATGTGTGCATGCATGTATATATACACCTATACATATATTGTGTGCGTATGCTCGCGTCTCCTCCGACCAGATTTCACTTAGAAAGCTTTGGTAAACCAGGGATTTGTACGAAAACTCCCGAGGAACCGCGCAATAGGATCGAACTCCTTTCTTCAGATTAGGTGAATGTATTTCCAGGTTTACTGTTACTGCATGCCACTGATTGTTGCATACAGTCACTGTTTCAGACACTTTTATCTTTTCTTACGATCATTGCATACTTTTAGCGTCTTTTGCGCAGACATTACAAGCGTCGGTTGCACTTTACAGATATCAGTTGCATTTTACGTATGCCGGTTGCACATTCCTGGCATATATTGAATAATTCTGGCAAGTATTGACATATAACTGTAATCTGTATAAGCATTAGTCGCCCACAACTGGAGTCCATTACATACATATATCGTATAAGTTACACACCTTTGCTGGCTTTGTGATTCTCTTTTCTGGCAACAGCTGTACACTTTGGGTAATTATTATCTGTTGCTTATTACAATCATCACCTGATCAACTATTGCCTGCACCTTCGGTGTCTGCTGCTGTTGCTGATTGTTTCTGGCACCAGTTTCACAAATGTTTTAAGATCAATGGCGATCTCTTTCTTTTCACAAGGTCGTTATTTTAAAGAAGATGATTGTATCTTTTGTATGAAGTATCTTCCTGATAGGCGAGGCTGATGTGAATGATGTTCAGTTTAAACATCTTTAGGTCAGGTAATGTAGGGACTACATGAATAGGAAGGGGAGTTTCAGTTCTGGGAAGGAATGACTGGCCTACGTGTCGTAGATCTTTGTGGTTTTCTACAACTTTGCAAAATTTTTCTGGAATAAATGAATAATAAATTCGGATTCAGCGTCAAAAATTACATCTATATGAGACATTAAAAATTTTTTTAAAGCTTTCGACATACAGAGGACGAAAACCCACAAAGATCCTGTGTCGTTGTGATCTGACTTCAGTGATCTGCTGTCGTCTGCTTCCCTCTTTTGTCACTTTCTTTTACTTTTTTCTAGGTAACTGACTTCCGGAGCGACCAATATCTTGTGAGTGGATTTAAAAGACGGAAACTGTGGGGAAATCCGTCATAAGTGTGTGTATGTTTCTTCGTGTCTGTATTTATCGTCCCACTCCCCGCCGCTTGAAACAGGTGGTAGATTGTTTTCGTCCTTGTAACTCAATGGGTCGTAAGCATTGGGGGCGATTTGATCGACTAAATCCTTCAAAGTGGTGCTCCAGCATGGCTGCAGTCCAGTGATTGAAACATGTAGGAAAGAAAAGAAAAAGGAGAGTCCCCCTCAGCTACTCATTTACTGATTTTGCTATGTGTCCTGTAACACCAATATGATCGATTTAAATACTGAGTCATCGATAAGATTAACCTCTACATTTGTATGTTCCTCGAGTGTCAATAGGATTTTGGGGATTGTTCCAACATCCAACCAATATTTTTATACAGGTTATCGGTATTCTTGCCATTTTCCTACGCTTCTAGAATCAGCCATGGAGGTAGAGTGCTCAGGCGCCCCCTCCTTCGGAATCTGTCACAATAAACCGTCATTTTTGGCTGGATTCCCAAGCGCCTCCAACTGATACTATGGATATTTTCCAACCATCTCATCTTTGGTCTGCTCCTAGGTCTCCTGCCGGTTCGTTCAGCTTGAAGAATCTGTCTGACAATTTGTTTTTGTGACATTTTAATCATGTGTCCTTAGTAGCAGAACTGTAAGCGCTCAATGAAGAAGTAGCGACTCGTCCTGGAGAGATGCCCTGAACTTCGAGCTACGTACCCTATCAAGTAACAGTTGTTTCTTTCGGAAGACCCTATTTTACCGCTGGTATTCACGATGGTATGCGTACGGTCATTCACTACATTCATGGCCACAGGTGAGGATAGGCACGAAAATCGAACTGAAGACAGCGAGGGTCTCAAATGGTTAATCGAAAGTATACATTACGCGACGAGAGAAAACAAACATGGATGCCGTCTTAAATGATGTCAACCATTACTATGAAAATAATCCTTGAATGACCAATCTTGTGTGAAAATACATGTTTCTACGCGTCCTTTAAGAAGCAAGGAAGCAAATAGAATATATAGAAATTTAAATATCTTATGGTCTGGAAGAGAGGTGGATCACTGCCAGAATTCTAAATATCTTAGAATATTACTAGACTGTAGTCTCTCATTCAGGAAACACTCAATTAATCAAAAGGCCAAAGCAAGCTTATGAAATAATATTCTACTAAAAATAACGCATTCCCAGTGGGGTACGAAATCTGAAACACCCAAAATAACATTTGTTGTAAACTTTTTAGTTGTAGAATATGCGGGTCTACTATGAGTTAGATTTTTTTGCATATAAGATCGCTGGACATCGCGGGATATTCCACCATTATAACTGGATGTCTTGGATTGTGTATGTTCACTGTGGGTTAGTTGCTCACATACAAGAACCCCGGACATCGTTCTCAGCGAGACATGCCGAAATATATCAGGTTGTTTCAGGCGGACTAACATTAACAATCTTTGTTTGTTGGTTGGCATTATTCCATCTGATGTCAAGATGAATGTTGCCAGCAAAGCTGAAATTTAATAAAATAAATAAATAAGAAAAATAAATACGAAACAAAAAAAAACCCCCTCACATGCTTAATGAAAGACATCTGTTATTTAAATATCAACGAATATGAAAAATAAAATCGGGAAATGTATCGTAATATGCGCCATTTCTGTAGATGTTTCTAAAGAATCTTTTCGCATACCAAACGACAATGAGGGAGTCTCCATACAGTCGCTGTGCCTGATAGAAATAACAGCCAAATTTATCTCAGATCACACTCAACTGCCGTGTTGGTGCGTTTACGTCCCCGTAATCTAGCAGTTCGGCAAAAGAGATCGATAAAATAAGTATTAGACTTTAAAAAATGTCCTGGGTCGATTTGTCCGATTAAAACCGTTCAATGCGGTGCTCCAACATACGGGCTTCCACACAGTTTCCGTCTATCAAATTCATTCGGAAGGCATTGACCGGCTCGGGTCTAACGAGGAAGACACTTGCCTAAGGTACCGCACAGTAGTGGGCCTGAAACCAAAACCACACGGTGACAATGCAGGTTTCTTAACCACACAGCCACGCCTGTTAGCCGATACCATCGATCCCAGTACTTGATTCGTACTTTATTTTTATCGATCCATCGATCCCGAAGGATGAAAGGCAAAAGCTGACCTCGGCCGTATGTGAACTCAGAACGCAAATAGTTGAGAGAGAGAGAGAGAGAGGGAGGGAGAGAGATAGATAGAGAGAGAGAGAGGGAGATGAAAATACCGCAAGATATTTTATTCGATGCTCTTACAATTCAGTCAATTCACCGCCCGTCGTTTTAGTTCATTATAACTGTTGTTGAGTGAGTTCTTATTGTTACAACTGATGTTGTTGTTGTTGCTATTGCACCGTTCGATTTCTTTTGTGGTTGCTAACGCAGCAACTATCTGCAACTCATTCCTTATACAACAACCTAACTGATACCCTCGCCGTTGTTGCTACGTCACGTCACTGCTCGTTTTCATGTCTTTATCATTCAAGCTGCCACCGGCATTTCTTCTTTCTTTCTAGCTATTTCGGTTGCAAATGCAGCGTATGCGGTTGTTAACGCTATAATCTGACTGTTGCTGCAGTTGCTAATGCAGTCACTATTTTTCTTTCTCCCGGTTGTTGTCCCAACCATGACTATCCCGTCCTTCACTGAGTGAATAACTTCGTGCATTTGTAAACGCAAATTTAAAACCTTAGATAATAACTGCTTTGAAACATCGGTTTTAAATTTTGGAACAAGGCCAGCGACTTCGGCGGAAGGGATAAGTCGATTACATCGATCCCCAGAGCTCAACTGGTACTTATTTTATCGACCTCAGAACGTAAAGGCGGACGAAATGCCGTTAAGCATTTCGCCCGGCATTCTAACGATTCTGCCAGCTCACAGCCTTTTGCTTTGAAACATTGGGCACAAGAAGGCGGCGAGCTGGCAGAATCGTTAGAACGCCGGGCGAAATGCTTAACGGCATTTCGTTTGTTATCAAGTGGTGATGGAAGGACAAACATGGTCGCAGACACAACACACACAAACATCTACGTGTGTGTGTGTGTGTGTGTGTGATGCAGTCAACAATATATCTGTAAATAACTGGCCACGTAAAACAGCCTTCAGGACATTCTGGGTGTCGTTAAAGAGTCTTGTTTCACCGCCAAGAAAGGGGTGACTGTAAAACATGTGCATTCTGGGTGCGGCCGTGTTTATGACACCATAAACACTTCGAAATTATATTCCCGATCATATAAACCAGTTCGAATATTACTTTAGCAAGTTTAAAGTGATTTTGTTTTGTACCGTAAACCATTTACCATTTCTGTGGTGCTCCCTCCCACCTACTTCCCTCCATGCCCTAAGCACCTGCTCGTTTTCCTTAATGGTTAATCCAGCGCTGGATGTATGGGTGGAAAGAGGTATGAGAGAAGTGTGTTCAGTCTTGAGTGTAAAATGTGAGTGGTATAGACATATGTTGTTTAGAGACGGGGATTGGCTCTGTGCAAGGCTTTTCCACAATTAAAAAAAGCTTTAGGTATAAGATACCCCTTGATTTTTAACATCTTTATTATGCGGTGCATATCATAGTTGGTCGTAGCCGAAAAAGGCAAAACGCTCAATGAAAGATTCCACGATGGAATGAAGGCATGTCTCAGCGTGAGTGGGAAGTTCTCTGAACACCTGCTGCTAGAGGCGCCCATCGTTGCCACATCTGTGCAAAGGAGCGTCGGTCCTTAGCAGGATTGAAATGCCACGTCTCTACTGTGCCTGTTTAACACAACAGTCAAGCGATGGCATTGCTCGAAATCCAATTGCAAACATCATATGTGTGTATATGTGCGTGTTTATCTGTCTGTCTGCCTTTCTGTCTGTATGTATAAATAATATACACACATTTGAATGCTTAAATGCCATAAAAATACTCAGTACAAAACATTATATATGCATGTATGTGTGTGTGTACATACATACATAGATGTATACTTATATATAAGCACAAATACGAATATATGCGAGTGCATGTGCGTAAAAAAAAAAGTGTGTATCTTTATAATTTATGTTTTAGTCATTGTGCTGCGGCCATGCTGGAGCGCCGCCTTGGAGGGTTTCGTCGAACAAATCGACCCCGGGACTTAATTTCTTTAAAGCCTGATGCTTACTCTATTACGATACGTAAACAAACTAACACCGCTTGTCAAGACATGGTGAAGGACAAACATTTACACAGACACAAACACACGCAGGCTTCTTTCAGTTTCCATCTACCAAATCCAATCACGAAGCTTTGGTCGTATGTATGTATGTTTGCATGTATGTATGTGCGCCTATAATATATACATGTATATGTATGCATCCATCCATCCATCAGTCCATCAAATTATCCATTCATCCAACCGTCAGTCTGTCCATCCAACAATCCGTCCGTCTGTCTGTTTGTCTACCTAGATAAGTGGTGATGTGTCGTGTCTAGTTTGGATCGGTGTCCTCGAATGTTTGAGAAGCCGAGTAAGAATCACCGTATAGATTTAAACGTAGTTTTTTTTTTAAGCCGTTTACATTTTTCCTTTTTGGCATCAAGATGTCGGTGCGTCGTGGAATCATAGCTGAGTCCATAGCGGGAGCCTGATTCGAATGCTGTCAACAGAACGAACTCTGCTGAAGGCACTCATGGACCAGATGAAAATGTTAAACCAGGCGGCTTGATGTTACAATTTCCCTTCATAATCACCAACAGAAAAACGAGGGGTTAGTGTCCTTCGTATTCAAACATTTAGTACTAAATGTCATTCTATTTTAGTAGTGGTGGAAGCAATAGTAGTAGTGGCAATGGTGGTTGTAGTGGTGGTAGTAGTAGTCGTTGTTTTGTATTTATTTTTACGGCCTAGAAGAGAAAAGGCAACGCCCATAACCTTTGCAAGGCACCCAAGACTTGTAGGATGGAGTAAAGAGAAGAAGCCGTTATTCACGAGTTTCTTGTAATAGGAAACAGCAATGCACCAGGGTATCAAGTTATCTTCGGATGGGTGATATAATCCAAATGCTTGCGACAGAGTGGAGAGTAGTCGCCTCTAGAAATACCCAGAGGCCAAAATGGAGGCAGTGGTGGACTTACTTCTCTTTTATTAACCTCTGCCGCAATAGAAAGACGTGTGGGAACTGGATGAACTGTTTACAGTTTCCTATGTCAAGAAAGTTAGGCCACATAGGACCCTCTGTTGGCTTGACCATCTTATAGTGCTATATTTGCTCAGGGGACGTAAACAAACCTACAGCGGTTGTCAAACACAAATACAAAGACACACACACATGGATATATACATATGTTTACATACACGACGGGCTTCTTTCAGTTTCCATTCACTGAACTTACTCACGAGGCTTTGGTCGACCCAGAGCTGTAGCAGAAGACACTTGCCCAAGGTGCCATGCAGTGGGACTGAACCCGGAACCATGTGGTTGAAAATCAAACTTCTTAACACAGAACCACATTGCAAAGTACTTTTTTCCCAGTATCTACAAATGTTGTATGTTCTTACTCATTGCTTATAAATAAATGCAAGGCTTCAGGAGAGTTTATATATGTAATGTATACAATGACGATGGCGTTGACAGATACCAAAGGAAGTTCTTTAAGTGGCATCGGGTGCGTGAAAACATAGGGTGGTGGTGGTGGGGATGTGCTTATGTTATTCATGTACTTACAGAAAGTTTTCGTAATTCGCAGTCTTTGAGTAACTTCTGGAGAACAGTTAGCTGATATATATATATATACATACATATATATATGTAAATGTTTGATAGTTGTGATAGAGACATTAGTCTCTCTCTATCACCTCCTCAATGGCGGCTATAATTTGGCGCCACTACATATATATATATATAAATGTATACACACACACATATATAAAAGAGGAGAGATTCAAAGTATCAAACAAATCTCCACCTGGTGCGGAACTATCGAGAAAAACTGTGGTTAAAGCCCATAATCTCACCGTTGTTCTTTTATATTTTGCTTATATGACATACTTGTTTCTAAATTCGGTTTCATCTATTTGTCCTCACCCACTTAGGATGTTCTATATATATATATATGGCTTTCGCCGAGCAAACGCACGCACCACTTTGTCCCTTTCAAGTTCGTGCTTCACAGCGTTCATACACACATAATTTTTCTCGTCTGGCCGTAAAGCCTTTTCTGTTTGTTTTCCTGTCTTGTTTTTTGTCCGCCACTACATTCCTCCATGGCTAGATTTAATTTGCGTATACAAATTTAATCTGCGGTCCATGGGATGAGCTGTTTTAACGATGCGTCCTGCCCGAAGCTCGTCGAAACGCCGGTGTTAAAACGTGGGTAGCTGATGAAGTAGAATGTTCTCTATGTGGCTCGTGTGTTTTCTCATCTACGTTTGTTTGCAATGTCCTGTACCCAGATATGCACCTATACATACAGGTGGATGTCGGTATGCACATACCTGTACGTATATATGCATATACTCATTTACTATTTGTTTATATATATATATAGTACGTATACTGTATATGACTGCACCTGTACATATGTATCTTTGTGATTGTACTTGTCCCCCATCACCGGTGTTGGCTTGTTGACATCCTTGTAACTTGGCAGTTCGGCATGAAAAGATCGTCAGAATAAGTGGCAGGTTTAAAAATATAAGATCGCGGATCGATTCTTCCGACTAAAACCTTTCGATGCAGTACCCCAGCATGGCCACAATCCAATGATCGAAACGACATAAAAGACGTGTGTGTGTGTGTGTAGGTATTTCTCTATCTTTCTCTTCCTCCAACTCATTTGTTCAACAAAGCTGCATCAATCAAGTATATTTATTGTTCAACATTTTGGAACGTTGGGGGTAATGAAGAGAATTTATATGTATATACATGGATGTAACCATACATACATGTGTGTGTATATATATATATATATATACATATATTTGTTTTGGTATGCACTAGTCTACCACTTCTACTTACCGAAATTCAGATGTGAGTCACCAAACACTCTTGCGTATGCAATTAACTCATTCCATTAATTCAGAAACGGCATTCCTGACGCCTTAATACACACGCACACACACAACCTCTCTCTCTCTATGTATCTATCTGTCTCTATTCAGCAAAATATTTTCTCTCCTCCACCCGTGTCCCATTTTCCATCTCTCTCTCTCTTGTATGTAGATATTGATAGATGTGTGTGTCCGTGCGCACGTGCGTGTATGTATATGCTCTACTCTCTCTATGTTGTTATAGTTACATCTGTATGTATTTATGTATGTATATATATATGCATATATATATATATATATATATATATATATATATATATATATATATATATATGTATGTATATATGATATATGTATACACACATATATATATACATACACATATACACACACATATATATACGTATATACATATATGAATATATGTGTGTGTGTGAATGTGTGTGTGTGTGTGTATAAATATATATAGGAAGTCCTATTTGCGTGTGTTTAGCCCGACAGCGATATTAGCGCCCCACCCCCCGCGTGAGGGCCTTTTTTCGCTCGCTAAGGTCATTGAGGGTCGTACGATCAGCGTAACTCTCTTTCACCAACTTGCTGAGCCTAAATAGAAGAATGGTACTTGTTCATACATGAAACAAGAATGCGCAACTCATTCCTTCTTCCTTCAGCTTTCTGCTGTTTATTATTTGGATCAGCAGAATCGTCAGTATGCCGGACAAAATGCTCAGTGACATTTCATCCGACTTAATGCTCTGAGTTCAAATTCCGCCGAGGTCGACTTTGTGTTTCATCCTTTCGGGGTTGGTAAAATAAGTACCAGTCAAGGACTGGAGGTTCAATGAAATGCGACTAACCCCCTCACTCAAAATTTCAAGCCTTGTGCCTATGATAGAAAGTATTAACATTTTTATTATTTTATCTTCTGGTTTTGTAAAACTTCTATTGCCCACTTGGAGCTTCCATTAAGTCTGTCTCATATCAGTTTCTTCCCTGGTATTGCTTCGACCACAATGTAATAATTCTCATAGTTTTCCTCTAATAAAACGATAAACCTAAAACTAATGAGTGACTAGAGACACTAGCAAAACGTAAAGCGTTTACCACTATCAAGGACTATTTAGATAACTTCGTTTCTAGCCTTGAATGCTGGTTGGTAAATCCAATTAAATGCGAGATCGAATAGGTGAGCTAGAAAATTTGAAGACAGATTGATAATATTAGGAAGAGCTACTTAACTCAACCGGTGGAATAATTGCAATATAGTCAGCCCCTTGATAATTAGCACAACGTCAAATAGACTACATTTGACATATAAGAATTTTACCCACCGATCTCTGAACCTTATTACGAAAAGTGCTACGTGTTGCTAAGATTTGTAGCACCATAGATAACAAGGGTTTAGAAGGTATAATGCCAGAGAGAAAAAAACCCACTACCACCACCACCCTCATCGTCTTTCTACAAAATTTAAGATAAAAGCAAGGGATTTAACAAAAAACAAAATATTGCTAATAAACAAAACAGCATCTACCCACATTCCTTGCAAGCAAAGAAAACATGCGCAGCGTGAAGAGGCAGACGACTGAGTTTGAGAAATGATGTAACACGAGGCTCCGGCAGGGGATGGTGGCGAACCCTACTGTACTCTTTCGCCACAACTTTCTCTTACTCTTACTTCCTGTTTCTGTTGTGCCTGTAATTCAAAGGGTCAGCCTTGTCACACTGTGTCACGCTGAATATCCCCGAGAACTACGTTAAGGGTACACGTGTCTGTGGAGTGCTCAGCCACTTGCACGTTAATTTCACGAGCAGGCTGTTCCGTTGATCGGATCAACTGGAACTCTCGACGTCGTAAGCGACGGAGGGCCAACCACAACATGTGCATGCATGCTTGTATCTATGTATCTACCTTCCTACCTACCCACCCACTATATATATATAATCTGAATTATTTTTGAATTTCAAATCAGTCCGCGTTCAACCAGTGTATATATAGTGAAGATTTGCAGTGGCTGCACGTATTTGACATCTATTTTCAGCATATAGGCATGGTAGTTTCCGTGCCCTTAAGTATAATTCTCTCCTATGCAATTATATATCTCTCTATATGTATTTTACCTGAAAAGTTATTTTTTATATTCTGGCCATTGATAAAATTCATTAACTTTAATGATTTTATCCTTTAATTATGTTCATATATATATCGTCATCATCATCATCGTTTAACGTCCGCCTTCTATGCTGGCATGGGTTGGACGATTTGACTGAGGACTGGCGAACCAGATGGCTGCACGAGGCTCCAATCTGATCTGGCAGAGTTTCTACAGCTGGATGCCCTTCCTAACGCCAACCACTCCGTGAGTGTAGTGGGTGCTTTTACTAATAACCTCCCTTTAGACTACTGCCGCGACACCTAGTGGTAGACTCTTTGTTTTCAGACAAATTACACTTTAAGTGAATCCATTTGTAAAAGAGTGATTACAATACCCTGCTTTTGCTTAGGCGCGCAGAATAATAAATGAATTTAGTCGGTACTCAATGCGCATGTGTAGAGATAGTTTGTGTGCGTGTGTATGTATGTATGCATAGTGTGTATATATGTATGCATGTGTGTATGTATAGTGTATGTTTCGTTAGAATAAATGCTGGAAGCAATTCCTAATCATCAGAGATTCCGGAACTGCCGATGCTGCTGCTGTTGTTGTTCTTATTGGAAATGCGCCTGTGATATACACAGACCATCATCTATCGCTATAGAGATAGCTGCAGATTCATGTTAAAGTAGATAATATATCAATTGAGTGTTTCGTAATGAAAGTGACTCTGTGTGTGTGTGTGTGTGCACGAATTGTTGATTTTGTTTAGCCTCAGACGAGAAGGCTTCCCATCCTTGACTGTCCTTGCTATCAAGGACTATATATATATATATATATATTCACTTTTTTTCTCTAGTTTTATTTTAAGAACAGCAGGGTAAGATTGGGCGAGATTTTGCTGCTAATTTGAGCAGGTCGAATAACCATGTTGAAGCTAATTCGTTGCTGTTGTTGTTGTTGGTGGTGGTTCACTTGTACCTGATGATGCTGAAAATATGTCACTAGATTCCCATGGCCAATAATTTATTATTATCATTATTATTATTATTAATTATTATTACTTGGTCGATGAAACAAGTACCAGTTGCGCACATTATTATTATTATTATTATTATTATCATTGCTGCCATCTCTCTCGTCATTAACTACCCTTCCCACCACCGCCGCCATTATCACTGGGGGTTTGTCATCTCTAATGTTCTCTTAGATCCTGCTTCTAGATGTGTGTGTGTGTGTATCTGGACATAGCACGTGTATGCTGATAGTTGTCTTTTACTATGTGTGTATGTATGTGAATGGGTGTGTGCGTGTATTTGTGTGTGAATGAATGTGTGTATGTGTGTGTGCACGTACGTTTATATCAAACCATCGATGAGGTCACATAGACGAATACAGGTATATCAAATACGATACCGCCTGTATTGAAATCATTTTTGCACCTAGAGGAAATATTACTAAAGAACAATTAAGACCAACACCATAGAAGAAAGGGAGATAATCTCAAGAATCAATCGGGATCTGATGGCTTCTCCTTACTGCTGACATAAGCCTATCGTTATCCTACTCTCAACAATTGAATCCCTCTCACGGTCGAAGTTGTCGACATACTAAGGAAAACTGCATTGTCTATAAGATAGAAGAAAGAAGCTTTTCCAACACTGACCCTCAAAGCAGACGCTTCAAAATTTTAAGTGGGTGGCACTTTTGGGTCTGCTGTAGACAATATGTTTTTTGCGGGGTCTAAGGGCGGCACACATTCTAGCTATGTTAATGTGCGTATGTATATACATACACATACAAACATACGTGCATACACACACAGACACGTGTGTATGTGTTTCTATGATGGGATCTACTTTAAAACGGGGGCACCAGTATTTTCTTAACGAAACACTTTGAAACTTGGAACACTGGTAGAATGTGTCATATAAAACATCTTTTACTCTTAGTCTTCTTAACAAAAAAAAAAAAGGAATTCACAAATTATTCCATGTTAAAGTTGTCGTATTTCTGTAATTTCAACCAATCACTGACGTCTATTCAGCTGAATAGAGTTACTGCTGGGCGGTCATAAAAATGTTATTCCCTGTGACATATTTCATCCGGTTTAATCGTAATTTATACGCATATATTGTTTATATAATAAATTACGCTGTGCGTAAATATGTGTGTAACAATTTTAGAGTTCGGATTCTAGAGTTAGGGTTACGGTTACGGTTAACAGTCTAGTTAGGGTTAGGGTTAGGGGATTAATACGATATACACCGTTACAGCGCTGTTTTCAACTGAATAGACGTCAGTGATTAGTAGAAATTATCGAAATAAAACAATTTTTTACATGAAATAAATTCGAATACAAAAATTTTTTTCTGTTCTATAACACAAAATAGATAAGTATACAAAGTTTGAAAGTCTTTCGGTACCAAAAACACTACATAAAACATAAATGAAAACTGGTGCCCCCATCCAAAAGCGGAATAGGGTTGACATTTGTTTAAGAAATTTTTTATATTATGACACCTCATAAATGACGTGATTTATGATGTCATAATATAAATTAAAAAATTCAACACTGAAACTCCCCCCCACTCCAGTTTTATTCTGTTCTTGGATATGCATTCTGTAATCTATTCGAATGTTTATTAATCTCAAATGAAAATCCAATAAGAAATCATGTTTAATACCTGATTGGAATTGGGATACACAGGGATTTTACACGGAGTTCTAAACAAAGGTTAACGGTTAGGCTCATTCGAGAAGTCGCTGTGTGTGTACATATACATATATATACACTCACATATATATTTTTTATATTTTATCTTTTCCTGAGGCCATGCTGGAGCACCGCCTTTCGCTGTGTTTGGGCTTCTTTTCTGTATTGCTTTTGGTGAAGTAGCGAGTTGGACGGAGCGGCCCTTCTTGGTGACCCCTTCTGCGATTTGGTTTGGTCGGGTCTCTCAGATGCATATTTATCAAGACGCCCTTTGAAGACCTCCATATCTACATCTCGCAAATCTCTGAGGTTGTTTGATAGAATGTTGAACAGTTGTGGACCCTTGAAACCCAAACTGTTATAGTATTGGTTTCTTATTTTGATGAAGACGAGATGGTACTATGCTGTGTTGTCCAGTTCGGTGGTTGGTACAGCTTTCAATCCCAAAGTCAGGGGCCAGACCTTCCATATGTATATCACGGCATATCTTTCACGCCTTCTCTCTAGAGAGTGGAGCTTCAGTTCTTTTAGCCTTTCCCAGAGGCTCATTTGTTTCACTAAGTCAAACTACTCTGTGCAGTGGCCCTGGATTGCCTCAAGTTCTGATACCAGCTTGGCGCTCTGCGGTGACCATAGTTGGGAGCAGTAATTCAGAAGACTGAAAAGGAAGGTTTTCCGTAGGAGTAGCATGGTATCTTTTTTCCTGGTTCTGGATGATCTCAGAATCAATCCATCTACTTGCGTGCACCGTGTTGCCATCCTGGCAATATGCACATAGAATGTTGCGTCATTACTCAGGTCATGCACCAATTCTGACACTGGGATTGCACTACCCCCTGGTTCTGTGTATGTTAGAGATTTTCTTCCTTTGCAGAATTCAAACCGATCACTAACAAACAGGCAAGGCCTTTTTGTTTTAAGTCAAGACAGCTTGTTTGTGTGTGTGTGTGTGGTTATCTGATTTGGTTGTTGTATGCATGTGTGTGGTGGTGGGGATGTCTGTGTGGTCTGCTCGCTTAGTCAGTAATATGAATTTTTCATTTGAAAGTTAGAACAATGCGAGGAAGGGCATTGTAACCAGCAGTGTACAACAATATCCGATAGTCTGGATGATACATACATACATACACATATATATCGTATTTGCCGGCGTATTAGACGCAAGACGCATTTTCGCGTAAGATGTTTCTTGTTTGGCAAATATATGTTGCGGAAAAAAAAAATTTCCAATGTTTCATCATACAGGTATTAAGAGAGTTCAAAGTGATTTTGTAATAGCAAACATATGATTCTGTGCAAGTAAACAAAATGTTGCGACATTATATTGGAATAAAGTATGAAACCATAAATTTATCATAAACCTTATGGGATTATTGCGTTTCGGCTTTATTTTATTACAGATCAATTGTATAGTTGTTTAAAGAGTCGCCATACAGGATTTAAAACTCGTATTTCAGGCTATGTTGTTCTATGTACCTGCAATCAGACACCAAAGTGGTACACGTCCGCTATGATTTTGTTGTCATCCATTGCAAATAGCGGAAAGGTGGATGAAAATTTAACATTCCTTTAATCCTTCTAGGAAAATTTTTCATTTAGATCAGTGGTTCTCAGCCATTTTTTTTTTTTATCTAAAGACCCCTTTGATTACTATTTTATTCTGGTGGACCCACGTAGCAATTCGATGTTTAAAAACTAATTTTATAGAAACTTCTTTTAAAATTTCCTATTTTGTTTTTCACACGTTAACTTATGTAATTTGAACTTATGTAAAATGTTAGAGAAAGGAACCTAACTATTTCTTGTAATACATACCATTGCATACATCTAAAGCAACATTTTTTCAGGGGCTCTTAAAATACCATCGGCCCCCTCAATTTACTAATATTTTATGTGGACCCTCCAAAATCTTATAAAAATCCTATATGGACACCAGTTGAATACCACCGGTTTAGGTGGTAAGCAAATGTCTCTTAAAGGCAATACAGGTATCAAATAATGCAAGATATTTCAGGTGTGGGTAATGCAGACGTAATGTTATTATGTGACTTCCACTCAGAGCTGCCGACGTGCTGTAAGCAATTTTGTTTTTTTTTTGTAAGTTTGTGCTAAAATTCTGTAATGATTTGGCTTGCGTACAATATTTTATTATTAGTAACAATTATTAGACCCAGCAGGATGATGCTCATCCGGTTCCCTAGTCTACGACACTCGGTCTCCCATTTGTAATATGGCTCCATTAGACAGACGCATGATAGCTTTTGATGTGTATAAAAATATTTTAAAAAACCGTCTTATATGCCGGCAAATACTATATACGTTTGTGTGTGCGTGTGTGTGTATGCGCATCGGTGTGCATGTATGTGTGTGTGTGTGTATATATATATATATATATATATATATATATATATATATATATACACACACACACACACACATACATGTGTGAAGATGTGTAGCTTAGTGGTTACGGTATTCAGCTAACGATCGTAAGGTTGTAAGTTCAATTCCCGGCTAGGTGTTGTGTCCTTGAGCAAGATACTTTATTTCATCTCGCTCCAGTCCACTTACCTAGCAGAAATGAATTGTACCTGTAATTCAAAGGGGACAGCCTTGTCACATTCTGTGTCATGCTGAATCTCCCTTATTGATTGAGACACATATGTGTCAAGCAGACAGTCTTGGACGGAGCTGAAGGAGAAAGAAAACAACAAAACAAAACCGCCTGAGCTGAGTGAGAACTGGGTTGTCACTGCAGTATACGATGCGACATATCTGGTATCGGATGACTACAGAGGAGAGGAGGAAACAACAGCAGTAAAAAAAACGAGAAAGCCAGAGTTCAATCAATATAGCTTGTATCGTGTGTGTGTGTGTGTGTGTGAGTGAGTGAGTATATGTGTGCATATATAGATGCATACGTATACTCACACACATATATTTATACATAAAGGCGGCGAGCTGGCAGAAACGTTAACACGCCGGGCGAAATGCTTAACGGTATTTCGTCTGCCGATACGCTCTGAGTTCAAACTCTGCCGAGGTCGACTTTGTCTTTCATCCTTTCGGGGTCGATTAAATAAGTACCAGTTACACACTGGGATCGCTGTTATCGGATTAATCCCTTTGTCTGTTTTTGTTTGTCCCCTCTATGTTTAGCCCCCTGTGGGCAATAAAGAAATATATATATATATATATATATATATATATATATATATATATATATATATATATATATATATATATATATATATATGTACATTCACACACACACACCAAGAGGTAGAACCATTCAAGTTGGTATCCGAAGGTGCCAGTAATCCCTTTGGGAATGAGCTCTCCCTGGATTTCATCAAGGTATCGCTCTAAGTGAAGGCTTAATTGTACATAAAACTCGCTGCTCCACCGAGACTGATAACTTACACTTTAACTGTCTCTAGGAATCTTGGTATTGCTCATGAGAGTCGTCATAGTGTGGTGCAAGCCTTGCCGAAAAGTTCTTTCACACTCATCATTACGCATGCGTGCACCATACCCACATCACACACCCACTTGCTATACTAATATGGTGCTAGCAACTTGTAACTTCCGCTCCTGACAAGAGAACTTTGTCGAAATTTCATTCCATCGAATTCGCCGGATGTTGAATGGCTATATTAATTCTTCTTCGTTTTTTTATTTCCTTTCTTTTCTCTCTCTCGCTTTCTCTCTTGCTAAACGAATCCATATGTAATTGAAATTGCTGGAACATCCAATGGAAACGTTGTGTATGTAAGGTAATGAATCATGTAAACAACAGAGCAGATTAAACAATTTACTTCTCTCACAAAATAAACTGTCTCTATTACCCATATTTCAGTGATAAAAACGCCCTATTCCAAGAATTGGCAAATAAACGAAATTCAAATTTTCTCATGACTTTGCCCTGTCATTTAAGGTTGTCGCATTGCTATTTTAACCTTCTTCGGCAAACGTTTCTGAGAATAAAATCCTAAATGCTTAATCAGACATTTAGCTTGATAAGGCGTCAGAGAAAGAAAAAAATGAGGAAATATAGTATTACGGCTGTCATTCAGTAACTAAATGTCTGAAGTGGCAGAGATTTCGAATTACTGTAAATAAATCTACATTTTCTACCTGTATTTTACATGCATATTAGATTACATTATATTACACTAGGTTTAATATTGATTTCGAATTTTGGCAAACGGCCAGAAAGTTCGGTGGGAGTGGGGTAAATAGATTACATCGACCCCAGAGCTCGACTGGTGGTTATTTTATCAACTCCTGGAGGATGAAGGGCAAGGTCGACCTTGGGGGGAATTTCAACTCAACATAAAGACAGACAAAATGTCGCTAAGCATTTTGCCCGGCGTGCAAGCGTTTCTGACAGTTCACCACCTTCGCTAGTTTTAATATTGAGCATTGTGTTTCTACAGCATAATGATATCGAATGGTTTACTCATATATACATACATATGTAAATACATACATGTACATATGCATATACACACATATACATGTACACTAGTCATGGGTAAACTGACTTTCTGAATGACACGTCAATGAAAAAGTTACCTTGAATAGTTTTTAAATAATGCAGTCCATTTGATGTCTTCCATGCTTAATATATACATTGAATAATAAATTAAGATTATACATGCATGCATAGATATGTACGTATATACATGAAAACACACACACGTATATATA
>NC_069004.1:2231915-2233272 GCF_001194135.2 Octopus bimaculoides
ATATATATATATATAATATGGTAGTAGGAAGCCTATCTGATGGAGATTGGATAATTACGAAGATGTCTTTGATATTCGTATTTCGTGTGGCAAGGTAATATCATTAGTTTATCCAGATTACGATTGACGGAATCTAATTGGTGTAATTGATAGATAGTGCTATCTCTCGGCAAGTAATAGATCCAACTTTCATTTCTCGTTACCAATTTTATTGAATTAATCTTTTGCTGATTTAAGGCTATGATAGACGAACTCCGATGTAAGATGCCGGGGCACGGAATTGAACTCAGGAAGTGCATAACTGCAATGTGATTTTTTTTTAAATACATAAATAAAATAAATGAAACCAGATTTATGTTGTGCCACGAGGAGACGAAATATATCTAATGTTAAAAAAATCTGAAACATTAGATAATAGTTTCAAATTTTGGAATAAGGCCAGCAGTTTTCGCTGGTACTCATAATTCATGTTGTTCTCGGCAGGGTTTAAGCTCAGCACGTAAAAGAGAAGAGATATTTCTAAGCATTTATTCGATACGATAACGATTCTGCCGGCCCATTACCTTTGCAACATTAAATATTTTCTGCTATAGGCATGTGTATGATTGTTGTGGCATCCACCTCTTCTTCCCATCCCTATGACCCTTCTCACAGCACAACAGAGCCAATTCCAGATGCAAGGAGATAGAGTGAGAGAAAGAAAGACACAGACAGACAAACAGACAGAGAATTGCTAAATGACGAATCAACTCAGGATTTGGTTGATATTTACTTTCTTGGCTGAAATACAAAGGAAAAGTAAAGTTGACCGCTGTATTTGATCTCAGATCTTGAGATCAAGTTGACCTCTGATTTGATCTTGGGACATAGTGAGTCATTACAAACACCACAAGGAACTTTATTTCATACTCAGACGACTTGCCACCTTAAATACATCGTTACTATAGTTATATCATTACTTCACATGCATAACTGTCGTAATGATGTATCAGTAATAATTGTATACATGTTGTAATGGTATAACCATAGTAATGACATTGTTCTGGTTCTTTATTGCCCACAGGGGGCTAAACATAGAGGGGACAAACTCAGCTATACAATATGTATAGAAGATAGATTACATTACTAATGATACGCTCGCTGTCGGAATGATAATTATGATATTGGTGAGGTAACTGTTGCAGTAATGATGATTGGTGTGATATAATTGAGCTGCTGTTGTAATGATAATTACAGCGCTAACGATATTGTTGTTATTGTAATGATAATCAGTGTTAGTGATATAACTGCTGTCGTAATAACAGCCATAGCATTAATGATGTAGTCATTATAGTAATGATAATTTGTGCTAAGGATG
>NC_069004.1:2234563-2239986 GCF_001194135.2 Octopus bimaculoides
GGGGGGTTGTGCATGTTAGTGACATTGCAGACTGTTGTCGTTCAATCATTGTCATCGTCATCATCATTCTTATGGTCATCATAATCATAATCATTGTCGTCATCGCTATTGTCCATCATCCTCGTCATCATCATCTTTGTTGTCCTCGTCCTCCTCCTCATCATCAAATGTTCACTTTTCCTTGCTTGCATGGGTCAGAGAGAATTTTGTTGAGGTGGATTTTCTATAGCCGGAAGCCTTTACCTGTCATCAACCCTCGCCTGTTTCCAGGTAAGATTCCCACCCCACGCACCCGAGGATAAGACATGGTTTTCACAGAAGACTGGAAATGACCAACATTGTCTCTACGTGAGTGATGCTTACTTGCAACCATCACATGATGTCTAGACAAGGGTACACGCGCGCGCACGCAGACACATGCACACTCACACACATGCGCATGTGTGTGCCACCATGGGCAACTGATTTCTGCTATAGCCCTGGGCTGATCAATGCCTCATAAATGAATTTGGAAGATGGAAATTGTGAAGAAGCCCATTGTGTGTGTGAATGTGTATGTGTGTATGAATGTGTGTGCATGCACATGTGTCTGAATGCATGTATGTGTACATGTGTGTGTGTTTGAATGTGTATGTGTATGTATATATGTCTTTGTATTTGAGTTATTTTTGTCCCTCACCACAGTTTGACAGCTTATGTTGGTTTGTTTACATCCCCATAGCAATTCAGTAAAAGTGACCAATAGAATATATACCAGTTTCTTTTTTTTTTTTCTTCAAAAAATAATCCTCGGTTTGATTTGTTTGACCAAACTCTTGAAGGCAGTGCTCCAGCATTGTCACAGGCCAATGATAAATCTCCCCCGCATGCATCTGATGCTGGATAAACAGGTTTTCTTTTTTGAAAGTTTTCCCTTCCTCCGGCCAGCATCCGTCCAATCATCTCCCCCCCACATCGTAACTCACTCAAGCAGAATATCTGATGCTGCTATTCGTACCCCCAGATCCAAAGCACGTATCGATCAACTATGATCAATGGTGTGATATGATATTGACCAGCGGCTGGTTGAAACGGCAGAGCATCGCATTTTAATATTGAACAATGCTTAGATCTCAATGTTTGAGTTGATTTTAGCTTTCATTTTTTACAAGGTTTTTACTCAGTAGTCATGTCTCTGTCAATAGTAAATGTATTTTTGTTACAAATCTGATCGCCCAGGTTATTTTGGATCAATATTCCATCACTGGTTATAACTTGGGGGTCAATACTATGTACTTGATGTCAGTTTATACAAAACTGAGTTATACCTAATCAATATTCGGATCAATATTATGCACTTGGTGTTTGTTTATAAGTTGGTGAGTTATGTCTGAAAACAGTTTGTCATTCTGTCATTATTACGTGGTGTTAATAGCACGAGACTCAAATGAACCAGGATTCTTTCTGCAACTAAATCAGTAACTGTGTTCCATGCCAAGAACATGGAAATGGCTGTAGGTGTGGCCGTGTGGTAAGAATTTTGCTTCCTATCTACAAAGTTTCAGGTTCAGTCAGCCTTTTTGGGCAAGTGTTTTCTATGACCTGGGGTCAACCAAAGCCTTGTGACTGATTTTGATAGATGAAAACTGAAAGAAGCCCATCATCTATATGTGTGTGCGTGCACATGTTTGTGTGTGTATGTGCATGCAGAGGAGTTGTTTGGATGGCTGTAGACGTGTCACTGTCTCCTGGTCTTGACTTTGTGTGACAGATGTAAATGAGTGTCACCCTCATGCAGGCGGTGTCCTTTGCTTCTGCCCTTCCATGGAACCATCTCTGGCCATGGGGAAATATTACCTTTATTAGAAGCAGGTGAGTGTTGGTGACAGGAAGAGCATCCAGCCATAGAATATCCACATCAACAAATTCCATCTGATCCATGCAAGCAAGGAAAAGTGGACGTTAAAACAATGTTAATGATGATATTGATGATGATGATGGATTTGACTGATATGAACAATAGCCATGGCCAAAATTATAATTGAGCACCTAATTATGTTTTTTATTGGTAAGTCAGCAGTGGTGGAGGGGGAGGGCCTATGACTTACTTTCCATTTACAAGGACTGGTGGAGAGAGAGAGAGAGAGAGAGAGATACAGAGAGTGTGTCTTCTAATCAGGAGCCTGGCATGAACGCTTGATCCTCACATAGCTCAGGGTCCCCAACTCAGTACCAAATCAGGCTGATATTAATTCTGATGTGCATAAGCGTCCTTTAGAACCTCACTCATAACCTAATCAGTAAATATACTTGCAGTACATAAGAGGTTATGACTCAACCAGTAGCTTAGCCATACCACTCAGAAAATAACGTTTTTTTTTAGTGTTGAAGTCACGTGTACATTTATCTTTAACTTACCAGAAACACTTCTTCACATAGATTTTTATCTAAAAAAAGATGTTGTAAAACTTAAATCAGCTTATTTCATTGAAAAGACAAGACATTTGTACTATATGACCAACAATCATGGTTTGCTTCTCAAAGCACTGAATACGAAACTAATGATGTTAACTCTGTATTTCAGAACAATGAGTCATGTTTAAGTGGTTCATTTCTGAGAAGAAAAAAGAAAAAACACAAACCTTTCTGGAAACTTCTTATGTTCGGTTCAGGATATTTACTTCTTTTATTGTTTACTTGTTTCATTCATTAGACTGTGGCCATGCTGGGGCACCGCTTTGAATATTTATTTCTTTATCTTTTACTTCATTCAGCTATAGGTCTGTGGCCATGCTGGAGTACCATATTGAAGGGATTAGTTGGACAAATCGACCCCCCCCCCACTACCTTTTTCTTTTTTTAAAATCTGGTACTTTATTCTATTCATCTCTTTTTGTCAGACCTGTAAATTACAGGTACGGGGACATAAACAAACCATCACTAGTTGTCAAGTGGTGACAGGGACAAACTGATGAGATACAAGCAATTTGGGATGATTTTAGTCATAAATCAATGATGGTGGCTGATTGACAGGATGACTAAGGGATGGACTTCAACTGAAAAATGACAGACTGATGAGGATGACAACGGCAATGAGGATGATGGTGGTGGTGGTGGTAGTGGTGGTGGTGATGATGATTATGATGATGATCTTGCAGCTGATGGTGATTTGGGTTATGATGACGATGACAACGACTCCTACTTACCTGCTGACTTACACACTTTTAGCTGATCACATTAGTGATGGTGATGATGATGATTAATGCTGGTACAATGGTGTTGTTGGTGGTGGTGGTGGTGTTTTTAGTGATGACGATGATGATGATGCCACTGATGCTCTTGACTATGAGTCATACATACCTGTTGACATACATTCATTCACCTGATCTCGCATTAGTGATGCTGCTGCTGCTGATGATGGTAAAAATTCAAGCCAAGCTCATTGTCATTTCCAAACAAATCCTTATTTAGTAGTAGTAGTAGTAGTAGTAGTAGCAGCAGTTGTAGTAGCGGTAGTAGTCATACATTTTAATTTTGGCACAAGGTTAATAATTTTGAGGGGAGGGGGAAAGTTGGTTATACTGACTCCAGTGCTTTACTGGTACTTCATTTCATTGACCTCTCCCCACTCGCCGAAAAGATGAAAGGCTAAGTTGATCTTGGTGAGATTTGAACTCGGAATGTAAAGAGTCAGAAGAAATGCTGCTGACCATTTTGTCCAACGCACTAACAATTCTACCAGCTCACTACCTTAACAGTAAATAATGATAATAATAATAATAATAATAATAATAATAATAATAATAATTTTGAGCGGGATGGGCTACTCAACATGTAGAAAATTCTAACTGGGCCCCACCTGCGAGGTCATGCGCTGTTTATCTTGATATGAGATCACCATGTCGTGCACATGTGGTTGTGATGCATGTGCCTGGTGTACCCTTATCAGATGGGTAGTCATGATGGGTATACTGGGCTTCGTATATTTTACCCCAGTGTCACTTTGATGGCATGCACTGCTCTCTCACTCGATAATAATAATAATGATAATAATAATAATAATAATAATAATAATAATAATAATAATAATAATAATAATAATAATAATAATAAGAAGAAGAAGAAGAAGAAGAAGAAGAAGAAGAAGAAGAAGAAGAAGAAGAAGAAGAACAACAACAACAACAACAAGAACGGCAACAACAAATTATATCAAATACAGAATAGACAACACATCAGAAAGTGATAAGTGCACTTGCTGGCGTTGTGCCAAAGTTTGAAACCAATATGGATGAAGGGATTCTAACCCTAATCCTAACCCTTACCACAAAACAAGGGTCACTGCCAGTGGTCCATCTAGAATGTGTGTCACTCAGAGCAAGCTTTGAGTTTGCTTCCTCTGCCATTCCTGCCCCCTATTACAGGCTTATGCAGCAGATTCAAAAGTGCTGCCTGAGGTGGACTGCCTCCAGTGCACCCCTTAGTTGCACTACTGGTCACTACATATTAGTAGTGGACATTAAAATCCCCTTTAGGGGTCCAGTCACTGAAGCACACACGAGTGGGAAATAGGTCAGCCGAGTTGCTAAAAGTAAGTTGGAGCAAGTCAGTGATGTTTCGAAATGGACGGTGGGTCAGCTGGACGAGGTGTGTGAGACACAAACTCAATTGGTCAAGCCAACAATGCTGGTTGACTTGTTGTAACATGTTACGCATCAGTAGATTTACATTTTAACTGGTAATTGAACTGAGGAAAACAAAAATCTGTCAGACTTATAAATATGGAATGCAAAAGAAACTTAATATCCAAATTCATTATAAAAGGAAAATTGTTTTTCAATATCCATGGTAACGACAGGGAGGGAGGTAAAGAAAATACAGAGGTTTCTCTCAAGCCAAGAGATCAAATATTTAGAAAAGGATTTAGACTCGTTAACTCGTTGGTGAGGTGTCTTTATTGATTGTATAGAGTGAGCACCGCTAAATATGGTAAATATCATTGATAAATGGATTCTTTGCTTGTTTTTCTATTTATGGAACATTGTTTTTGGCAACGGCTAATGGACACTGTATGTGTATGTACACAGGGTTACACTGATCGTGTTATGTAACGTAGTTTAGCCAGCAGATCAACAGCTGGCGTTCACTTGTAGGCAAACATACACACATGCACGCACGCACACACATTTTTAGGCATGTGCATAAAAGCAGCTCATGAATAAACACACACACAAACACACACATGCATGCATACACAAACACACACAGAACACATGCACAAACATACATATAAATATAAACAAATATAGACACACATATATAATATATACATAACGGATGCACACACACACATATATATATATATATATATATATATATATAGAGAGAGAGAGAGAGAGAGAGAGAGACACAGGCATGTATATGCGCACACAAATACATCTATATAT
>NC_069004.1:2240239-2240682 GCF_001194135.2 Octopus bimaculoides
TATATATATACATACATATATAACATATAAAGATATATATGTATGTATACATAACATATATATATATAGAGATAACATATATACGTATACATGTTTATATATGTGTATATATATATATATATATGTAAATACACATACATACATATGTATACACATACATAACATATATATATATAAAATAATTACTAGGGTCGATTCATTTGCCTAAAAATTCTTCAAAGGTGTGCTCCAGCGTGGCCGCAGTCTAATGACAGTAAGCAAACAATATGTAGTATAGTATATTATGTATATCTTTTACTTCTTTCAGTCATTAGACTGAGGCCATGCTGGGGCACTGCCTCACAGAATTTTAGTCAAAGAATCTACCTCGTCCCAATACTTGCTTTTAAATTTTAAACGCAGGAGTGGCTGTGTGGTAAGTAGCTTGCTTACCAACCACATGG
>NC_069004.1:2240782-2242507 GCF_001194135.2 Octopus bimaculoides
ATATACATACACACAAACAAAAGTAAATAAGAATGCATGAAGGTCTTCCACATTTTATGTGTACTTAATTTCACTCACAGTGTTTGTGTCGAACCCAAGATATTGTAGATGATAGTTAGCCAGGGTAACACACAGCTAGCTTGAACCCAGAGCCATTTGATTGAGACGCAAACACCTTTACCACGTTGCCATGGCTATATCCAACATTCTAATCCCTTCGCTACTAATCCATACAGCACAGATAACCTAACTTATCAACAACTAGCCCGTGCAGTATTACTAATCTAAACAGACGTACAGTGATATGAGTTTAACGGTTTGTTTTCTTGTTTTCCAGCTGAAAGATTCACTCTGGCATCATGAATGAAGAAGAAATCTTAAAAGGAATTAAAAAGGAGGTATGTGTGTTAACTTATTCAGTTTGTCATTCATTCCCTTCTTCATTTTCTTATTTTACTTCTCTCTCTCTCTAGTTGCCTCCCTGTCTTCCGTGTCTCTCTTCTTACTCATCTCCCTCTCCATCTCCTTCTCTGACTTATCGTATGCAATTGGGAAGGTGTAAAACGAGTGAAGTGTGTTGAAGTTACTGATCCATTGACCAGATGAAATACTTTAAGTTGTATCACTCACACAAAAATCCATCTGTCCACCCATCCATTCATTCATTCATTCATCCATCCATCCATTCATTCATTCATCCATCTTCTATCTCTGATGAGCACAGTTATTAGATAATTGTCCAGTTACCTAATATCTGGTGTGAAACTGATGGGTAAAATCGGTTGTTATCGATTTATAAAACTGTATACTCTGTTTAATATGATAAATATATGAGTGCATGTTTTCCTGACTTATGGTTTAAGTGACAACTAATAATATAGAGAGGTCTTGTAGGTTGTGGGCTCGTTTGAAGGAGGGGAGGGGCCGATTAAGGGAAATGTGTGAGGTGAGGCTGATACTGGAGGTGCGGGAAACTACTTTCCAGCACCTCCACTCCGACCCCTCCACCTCATACATCTTCCCTAACCGACCCCTCCCCTCCTTCAAACGAGCCCACAACCTACGAGACCTCTTGGTCCACAGCTTTTTCCTCAACCTGACTCGTTCCCCTGCTCCCGCCCATGCTGCCGCACTTGTCCTTACCTCTCCAACACCACCCTGTTCACCGGCACCCATCGTCGACCCTATCACATCACTGACTCCTTCACCTGCACTTCTACCAATATCATCTGTTGCATCTTCTGCTTTCTCTGCCATTCTCTGTACATCGGACAAACAGGATGCCGCTTGGTTGACCGGATCGCGGAACACCTTCGAGACATCCGCCTTGGCAATGACACCCCGGTGTCGAGCCATTTCCACTCTAGTGGTCATTCTTTGCAACACCTGTCCGTGTTCGGATTGTCCTTGCACAGGGTCCATCTGGACTCCTGTTTGCGCCGTGAACAGGGATTCATCTTCTCTCTTCACTCGTTTGTGCCACATGGGTTCAACT
Source organism: Octopus bimaculoides (assembly GCF_001194135.2). Lineage (NCBI taxonomy): Eukaryota > Metazoa > Mollusca > Cephalopoda > Octopoda > Octopodidae > Octopus > Octopus bimaculoides. The sequence continues at coordinate 2,242,278 of NC_069004.1, forward strand.
CTCCTCCCCTTGCCTCTCTCTCCTACCTCCTACTTCGTCCCACCCACCTCTCCTCACTTGCTCCAGCTCCTACTTCTCTTCACCTTACTTTCTTTCACTTATATCCACCTTCCCCTTCCCCCTTCATCATCAATCCTCCCTCATAAGCCCATCCCATCTCTACACACCTACCAATCTTCCCATCCCACCCCATCCACCCATCTCCAACGCCCTCTCCCAATCCCCCACCC
>NC_069004.1:2246755-2250228 GCF_001194135.2 Octopus bimaculoides
CATAAAGAAATTTCTGGAGAGAAATCTTTTCAAAGAGGGCGGGAAGATGACTTCGAAAAATTGACAAGATCCAAGCTTTTCTCTCGGAACTTTTAGCAAAATGGAGTCTTTTTTTCTTTACTAAAATTTGATAGAAATATTTTTCAAATGGCATAAATTACGATCATAAAGAAACTTTCTGGAGAGAAAATCTTTTCCAATGCGGTTAGGAGATGACTTCGGCAAAAGCAGACGATCCGACGTTTTCCTCATTATATTTCCAAATCACAAACAACTTCCTAGAGATACCCTAGCCTAGTATTACTACACTATGTAATATTTTTTCTACCCACTTTCAATAACTCTTAATGTTTTGTCTTCATTTTTGTTTCATTTTATCTTCAATTAGTTTTATGCTTGTCATTACTTTATGTTTCTCTCTCTATATATACATGCATACATATATACATACATGCATACATATATACATATATACATACATCCATACACACACACACATATATACAGACGCGTTTCCGAAGAAATCTGTTTTAAAAAATGCACTTTTGGAGGCGAGGTGCCCCCTTTCTTGCCACATTTATTAAGAAGACATTTTGAAAAGAATAATAAATCAATGCTGAAGTTATAAAAATTAGTGGTAACGATGTCTGGACAACAAAACCGTGTTAGGGTTTTGTGTGAAACATGTCAAAGTGTATTAAAACAATATGTTTTACTTACCTTCTCAGGCTATATAAGCTCTAAAGCTGCAACACAGGTTTGAAATGTCATCAAGTGTCTCCACTTACCTTCAGCAATCTGTCGCGCCGAACGTTGAAGCGGCCAACTCGTACCCTTCGATCTGGTGTGGATAGAGAGGGGGAGAGACATAGGGATTGAGAGGGGGAGAGACAGAGGGATTGAGAGGGGGAGAGACAGCGGGATTGAAAGGGGGAGAGACAGAGGGATTGAGAGGGGGAGAGACAGAGGGGGAAGCAGAGAGGGGGTGAGTAAACGTGTGTTTGGGCATTTATGAATTGTTTTTTTTTTTTGGCCTGTACAATATAAATTTTAAAATGGAAATTTCTTTTAGCAGATTCACAATCTCCGGCCCCGATGTAGTGTGTTCATGTAAAAATAAAACCAACAAAATATCCCAAAGGCGGTGCGGTCCATGATCTTTACCTCCGCCGATTTGTACATGCCCCGATCTATGAAATTTTGGGAATGATTTACTGCAAGGTGAATGTAACCGAGTATGTTGAGATTACAATAGCTTGCCAAATTGTCAGTCATAACAATTGTTCCTGGAAGAACGTTTTTGTCTGATAACATTCTCCAAACGTCTCTGTACTCCTATCGGGGACACGTTGAAGAAATCCTTTTCTGGTTGTGTTGTCATAACATCCGACAACCCAAGTTTTGCGACACATTCTTCCTACATTGTTCTTGCTATTGAAGAACAAGCTTTGCATCGATCTCCACTATATGATCCGGACCACCAAATCGGAGTTTTGTCCTGCAGCAGTTTTGTCGAACAAACATGTCTACAAAACTGGTACCACTGAACGGAAGCTTTTATATCAATGCAATTCATGCTTACAGATATCGCCACAGGCAATTCGAAAATAAAATCAAACACTAAATGAAAAATTATATATAGAGGCAGCTTAGAGTTTTCTGTAAATGTACCTGAAAGAGTTTTTTTTACATTTAGCGCACTTTCTATTGACAAACCCGTCAATAGAACGACTAGAATTTTGAAAATTCACGCACACGTTTTTTCATTGACAATATGTTTTGTCTTTAGATAATCTTTATATAATGTTCTCTGGTGCAAAGTACAGTAAAAATTCCTATCTGGGTGTACACAACGTAAAATAAATTCAGAAAAATAGCAACAGGTGCTTCTTTTTAAAGGGTACAAATATTATTATGAAGATGATGATGATTGTTGCTGATGGATTGGTTGTGGTAGCTTCTTGATTTTAATTAGAGTTTACGGAAATAATGCATGTTTGAATGTTTCGTAATGCATTAGGAATGAATATGTACGCCATCATTTTGATTCTCACTGTTCTCTACGCATATAACAATTTATTAAAAAAAGAGAATTTAACAGGAAAAAACTTTTATAAACGCCAACATCATGAACTTGGGTGGCGAAGTTGACTGGGGTGTAATGAATGATGTACACGATGAATTCCACGCGTAAAATTTCCTTCGTGAATAGAGAAGAGTGGATTTGGTAGTCGAAAACTGAAGGAAACCCGTCCCTGTCTGTCTGTCTGTCTGCCCCTTGCTCTCTCTCTCTCTCTCTCTAGTGTATCCTGTAGCTTTATATCTATACATATATGTATTATATTTTGAATTCTTCTCATTTTCAAGATATTGCAGTCAGACAAAGATTACATCAGCCAACACCTAAAGGCAGCAAACCATTACAGCTTCCTACAAGAGAAAGGGGTGCTGACCAAAGAGAACTGCGATGTTATTGAAAAAGAAGCATCGGACAAAGAAAAAGCGGACAAATTATTGGAGATTATCATTTCGAAAGGGCCAAGTTCGTTTGATTACCTCTGTGATGCCCTTCAACACGAAGACACACAACAGTTCCTACTGGAGCGTTTAAAACAGAAATTTGACATGAGGAAGCATTTCCTTTTAGGTATGTACGTATGTATGTATGGATGTAGAAATACTCGGGTCGGTATCCGATGGTGCAGTAAGTCCCTTGAGAAAGACAGACACCGGGTCTTTATCAAGACATCCCTCTAGGAGAAAGCTAACTCGTATATAAATCCCAATGCCCTACTGAGCTGGATATCTTGCACTTTGCTTGTCCCTAGACTTCTTGGTATTGCTAATGAGAGTCGCTGTAGTTTTGAACAAGTTGCGACTTAAATCCCTACCGTGACCATTGCTTACACTTAACACCTGTCAGCAACGGTCACGCTCGTCTAACGAATAGACAGGCATATGCATACACAAACACGCCCGACAACACATCCGACCGCACACACGTACAATTTATAATTGGCAGAAATTACAGTGACTCAAAGGTCATGCACAAAGCTCATAAAATTCCTTTTCGTATCCTGGAGAAACATGAAACATAAATCGCATTAATTTTGTTAACCCTTTTTAATGTTCAGATTATTCTGTTAAACTTTAATACTTATTTATTCACATTCTCTTCAATTAATCATGCATTATCGTGTAGCTTTGAAATTTCAAGGATGACTGTTGAAAAGGTTGCAAGACGCAACGAAAAGTTTAGGAAAAATAAATAAGTAAATGAGCGGAAAATTTACCAGTGCGTGTGTTAAATATATATATATAATTCAAAATTTAGGGTTCAGCAAGTATTGCTTCACCACACACCGAAAATTAGAAATAGCAAATAATGGGAGTCGTATTTTAGTAGAGAAATAGTAGTTTTGGCTGCTATTTCTAATTTTCGGTGTGTGGTGAAGCAATACTTGCTGAACCCT
>NC_069004.1:2250384-2254953 GCF_001194135.2 Octopus bimaculoides
ATATATATATATATATATATACACGTTCTGAGTTCAAATTACGCCGAGGTCGACTTTTACCTGTCATCTTCTCGTAGTCGATAAAATAAGTACCAGTTGAATGCTGGGGATCGATGTAATTGACTTACCCCCTCTTCTCCGAACTCGTTGGCCTTCTACTAGAATTTGAAATCAATATATAGAAGAAGATCTCTGCTATTAAAACTAATTGTTGTATTATACTCTTGTGCCTCTTCTCTCATTGCAGATGTATGTGCCGCTAAAGAAAACAAACCCCGTAAAGTGCCAACCTCTCTGCCCATCGCTAGTATCGATCTCACCTCTACTCCTTGCGTGGATTCACAACCAAGTGGTAACTCACAAAACTGACGGCAAAATCTTGAAATAGAAGAGAAAAGAAGCGAGAGAACGTTGTAGATTTTTATATACACATACCTACATACATACATACATACATATATATGCGTACAAATATATATGTGTAAAAAATATGTAATTAAATATATATGTATATATAAAATAATATATGATATATATCATATATAATATATATAATTATAAATATAAATATATGATCTATAAAGTAATATATATATATATATATATATATATATATATGTATGATACATATTATACGCACTTAAACATGCAGTTAATAACAAATATACATACACGCATTCACAACTATCTAATGATGATGATGATGGCGATGATGATGATGATGATGATGATGGCGGCGGCGGCGGCGACGACAACGACGACTAGGACGATGATGACGACCATAACGATGGGGGTGTATATAGCATATCCCGGACCCTGTCTGTCTGAATCTGTCTTGCTTACCCTCTAAACACACACACACACACGCGAGTTAATTCTTTGTTTTTGTACTAATTACATAGTACAATTATTTTTAATCGTACTATGCCCATGCTGGAGCACTGTATTTTTCTTCTAAAAAAAATTATTTTAAAGAAAATTTTTAAAAATTTTCTTACAGTCTTTCCCTAAAAGACGGCTTCTACGACTTAGCCGGCATGCGTTGGGTTGTCCGATAAATTCGTTCGTTTTTTTTCCCCCTACTAGGCACTCCATCGTCTTACGTCTAAAAAGAGGCAAAACTTATTAAAATTTCAAAAACGATGAACAAAAGCTGTACAGGAAGAGCAGAGCTACGAAAAACCCTCCATAAAACACTAGAATAAAAAATATTTTTCGGGTTAATTCAAGAAAAATTGGAGAGGATTAAAATTAAAGGGTTGGGGGAACAAAAAAGAAAACGAACGAATTTATCGAACAACCGAGTAGTTGTTTAACATGTCCTATTTATGGCTGGCAGTTGTTAAATGTCCCACAATAAAAACTCCCAACTGTCTGTGAAGTTAAGGTGTTGGCCTTCAGGAATTCCAAAATGATCTGATCACTTCGGTCATTTTTGTGTTGTACACCTGGACAATGTTCACAGTTCTGCTCGCTTTAGCTTGCTTGACTGACTGACAAAAAGCAAAAAAAAAATAAATGGATAGAAAATTGTTCTTGCTAGTGGTAGCAAGGGAAGCGACTCATTGTGTGAAAATAAAAACAAACAAGTAGAAAGCAGTTATATAAATAATTATTTTAAGAAATAACAAATTGACTACAGTATACGTCCGGAGAAGTGACTGTTGTGGACGTACCGTGTTTAAAAACGCAAATATATATCAGTAACAGACTAAGAGTGTCCAGCAGTAGCTGTGGGAATGCTAGATGCGCATTTATGCTTTGTTAGGATTCGTCAGTAGTATGTACCCTCTGCTGGTCGCATATTAAGACAAACTCTATCGCTACTGATGTTGGAAAATTGTGACTGAAGAATCACTGTTGTTGAAATTAGCCGCCCAGTTGAAGAAAAAATCTGTTAAACGCAACAGGAGCAGCATTACATTAAGTGTTATACATAGATAGCTATTTTAATCTAATACTTCTTTTGCTGCACATAATGGATTTTTACTTTCAAAGAGCAATTTCAAAATCCCCTCCTATGTAAACATTGAAAAATAATTGTAAAACAAACTTAGAAATGAAAAGAAACTATAGGGGCTTACCCCCACCCAGCATGTAACAATGATGGGGGTATGGTTAGAAATGCATGTTTTATACAATCAGTCATCTGTATTGTGGGGTTTTGCTCAAACAGAAATCATAAAGACTGCTGACGATATGAGTGGTAGGAGATGTTCATGAAACATTGCGTATGACAATAATATATTATATGTGTGTAAATATAATAAGTTTTGCTATGAAAATGGTTAAAGCTGAAATTCAGGAGAGAGTACATGATTGAAAACTGCTTTATTACAAGTTCAAATATTTTTTTTATTCCCTTAGGGTTTCATATAGCTGAATCACATAGTAAAATTGTGAAACAAGCAGAAAGTGATGTCGCTTTGACGCAAAGTGACTGAGATAGATTATAAATGACATTATGTGGTTTATGGCCATCAGTTATTAGGTTTATTTACCCTGTTATTGTATTTCTTTTGAAATACGCTGCTTTATTTTTCAATTAATTTTGAAAATAACGACGAATTTATTAAAATAACTTTGCTATTATTAAGTTGGTGTTTGGAACATGAATTAACATGAAATTCTGATGGAAGGGTGTTTTTTTAGATTGTTTTAAAACAGAAAGTTTATATTATAGAAATATGGGCAGATTCAGGCAGGTTGGTATGAAAAGGGTGTGAAAATATCTGGTCAGAAATGGAGGCATTTGGGGAGAAAAGTTTAGGGCAGGAATAAGTGGAAGATTATTGATACCCAGTATCCCAGGAAAAGAGGGACCATGGGCTTCAGTAAGTGAAAAATATTATGTCTTCTTGTGAAGATTGTTTGGGGGTTGAAACTCAGATTAAAGAGAGGATGGATTGACATAAATGGAAGCCACTTTTGAGGTAATAAATATAAAAGAAAACATATAATCTGCCAAGTACATCCAAAAAACCATTTTGTGGTGTTCATCGATATAATGGGTGAAAACCCACAGGTTAGAATGAAGAGTTGAGTTGAAGCAATCCTTGATGGCCCTAATGCACTCAGCAGCATCTGCATAGAATGAGAAAAGAAACAATCCACATTCTCTGAATACTTCTGCTTCAGCATTTGGCAATGTTGTGATATTGTTTTTATTAAGAGCTTCTCACTTGAAGTGCTTCTGTATTCTGTAATTAAGTTTTCATGAATTACTTGGTCAATGAAAGCAATATTCGACACACCATGTCTTTTATTAAGACACATAGTTCATCTTTTGAAGGCCCATGGATCTCATATCACTTTCATTGTCATTGTCCTGAAGAAAGAGGCCCTAATCACCCTTCTGCTTGGATTTGCCCTTCATTTTAGGGGGGTTTCTTCTTTATCTTTTTTGCTGCTCTATATGCCCTTTCAAACAGTTTGGAAATAATTTTCATTTTCCAACACCCACACCTCGTCATGAGATGAATGAAGTAACACAGCTGGCTATAAAAGAGAGACAGGGGGCCTGGTCATTGGTTGCTAGGACTGGGTACAAAGTGAATTACTTCACCGTATCCTGAACTATGACGAGTGGTGCTCTGTGGGCATTGACATACAACAACTAAGCTTCCTTCACTGGCAATCTTATCACCCTTCTTTCTGCAACCTCAATGAGGAACAGTTTTAGGATTGTTTTGTGATCTTCTGGCTGACGAGGACTTGTATATCCACTATGATTTCACCTGGCCACATTGCATTTTTCATGGCCCCAGAACATTCTCAGGTCCGCACTATGATGGCAATGAGTCCAAGATCAACGCCATTACATACATCCTTGACTCCAACTCTCGGGTTTTTTCTCATTCCAAATTGTACAGGCAGTTGTGTATCACATCTGCTCATGCAGTTTGCTTACTTCGTCCTGACCCCATGCTTAGAGACTCATATAATTTACTCCGTCTCCAAAAAAAACCACTGGCTATAGTGAAGGAAGTCACCTTGTGTCCGGTCCCAGCATCCATTGGCCAGGCACCCAAACTCCCAATCAGAAAAAAAGCTTCCGTGTTCCTAACAAAACTGATATAGGTAATTTATTTTTCTTCGTTGCTCCTTAATAATAGGGTCAGGGAGAATAGCATGATCCTTGGTTACACAGCTTTGCCATACTGACCTCATTTGTGTGAAAATACTCATGTTCAATTTTTGAGTGTTACTAGTAATGTTTAAAAACGAAGACAAACAATAAAAAATTCCTAACTTCACTTGTTGAAGCTTGTGTGTGTATGTTACCATTATCGCTAATAAAGTCATTATTTTTTTGATTTCATAATGTGTCTATTTCTTGCAGTGCGTGGTGAGGTGTAAAGCTGATCCCTTGTCATAATTATGTATAAAAGCATAAAATATTATGTATGCGTGTATATATATATATATATATATATATATATATGTATGTATGTATATATATGGGAGAATTTATGAAAAAAACAACAACGGATGAAGACAGGTGGTGTAAACAACAAATGGATGTATTAGTTTAACGCTCAGGAATAGAGAAAGTCTTTGTATGTATGT
>NC_069004.1:2255404-2257904 GCF_001194135.2 Octopus bimaculoides
TATATATATATATATATATATACACGGAGAATTCACAAAAAAAACAAAAGACAAAAACAGGTGGTGTAGAAAACAAACAGATGTATTAGTATCAGATAAATAGTTATGATGACAATGAAAAGGACCTACATATATATATATATATATATATATATATATATATGTGTGTAGAGAGAGAGAGAGAGAGAGAGAGAGAGAGAGAGAGCAATTTTTAAAAAAGATAAACATATTAAATGAAAACAAATAGCATTTTGTATTTCTTAATGATGTTTTAATAATAAATTTTTAATATTCTTAATTATAAAATATTCATCATTATCATTAAATTTCCTTAGTATTGCTAATCTGGAAACAAATAACTTTGTGTCAGTATGGTGATGTATATAAGCATTGTGTGGGGACAGTATTTGAGTATATGGGTATGGGTATGTATGCATGCATGTATAAGGTGTGAGTGCATGTTATGTATATATGTATGTGCATGTGTGTGTACATATATACCCACACACATACATATACATATATTATACCACACACACACATATTAGTATATGTGTGTGTGTGTATGTGAGAGAACGTGTCTCTCTACGTGGGTGTTTAGCTGTCTCTGTGAATATGGTGTGCGTATATATGGCTTGTATGAAAACACATGTATTTGTCTGTGTGCGTATTTATTTATATATGTCAGCCAAAGTTTTACATAGAGCATTCATGTGGGTCTGTGGGTTTATACATAATTTTATGTGCACACACACACACACACACACACAATACTTATATATGCATGTATATATGTATAGCTACATACATACATACATAATTACATACATACATATATACATAGAGCGTGTCTATATATGCAACTATATGCATAAGAACACATATATAAAATAAAACATACAAATCTGCACACATACTTACACACATACATACATACATATACACACACATACATACATACATACATACATACAAAAATGCCCTGTTGTTGATGTTGAAATTCCAATGAAGGAGCCTTGGATCTGGGTTAGAAACCGGTTCTTTCTCTGTTGGCAAGAAATCTTGAAATAAACCTGAATAATGAAATACATACATACAAACATACATACATGCATGTATACATACATACATACATTCACAGATCCTAGGTACAATAAATGTGCCAAGAATTTGTGATGCCTACACGTACACCTTTCGATATCATGCCCTCCCCTACTCATGCCCTCATAATCTTATAAACCCCCTCATACATATTCACACACACATGAACTTCATCTAAAAACCGATGCAGTTACAGTTATTGTTACTTTTGTTGTAGTTTCTCTGTTATTTGGCATTCAAACAGATGAAGAATTATAACCCAAAACTCCTCAAAACCCTCAGATTACATTCTAGTAAAACCCTGGTCTTCCTTCTGAATTAACTATTCATTTCAGAACTTGGTACCTGAGCCGCTGATGGGCTGTCTTCTTCCATGGTCTTTGATGGTAAGTTCTCCAGGTCCAGATATTGAGTCAATAGAGGGATGCCGAGACGTGCAGCTTCATAGTGTATGGCATTGACTTTACGTTCTTCTTGCAAATAATACAGCATCTCAACGCGGTCATACTTCATTTTTTCTATGTACGGACGATTCTTTGAGGTTGGCAAGAAAATAAAGAAGAATGAAAGATTAAATGATGATTTCTATATTTCGGTGCAAGATCAGACGTTATGTTGGGGAACAATAAATGCTCGTCGGCCAAGTAGATGACTAGTGTTATTTTTATAAGTTAATAAATAAATAAACGGAAGGTAAAATTGGCAGTTGTAGGATTTGAAGTAAATGGAAAGACAGCAGCAGCAGCAACAACAAGCACACCAACAACAACATCGATTCTACTACTACTACTACTACTACTACTACTACTACTACTACTACTACTACTACTACTACTACTAGAGGCTTCAAATGTTACATTTGTAGCAGGTTGAAACATAGATTTAAATGATGACAATATTAATAGCAACAAAATTTATCAAAATGGTGTCTCTTAAGTCTCAAAGGTAACTAAAAAATGTGTGTGTGTGTGTGTGTGTTAGTGGAGTGGGGAAGGGTTATAGTTACCTGAAAGGTGACAGTTTCGTTGTACTTCTTACTAATCCGTTTTATACTAGGAATAAGCTTTGCATCTATTTCATCAATTTTCTGAAAAGGAAAAAAAAAAAAAAACCAAATAAAAGATGAAATAATAAATCAAAGATAAAACAAATGTAGTTGCACTGATTTGAAATGTTGGCACAAGGCCAGCAATTTTTGGGGAGGGGCCAAGTCAATTACACTGACCCCAGTATTCAACTGGTACTTATTTTGTTGTCCCCCGAAAGGATGAAATACAAAGTCAACCCTGGCAGAATTTGATAGGGTTTGGTATGAGAGGCCACCACACACACACACACGCACACACACACTCTCTCTCTCTCACATATACATGCACACATTCTCTCTTACACACACACA
>NC_069004.1:2259473-2261709 GCF_001194135.2 Octopus bimaculoides
GTATCTTAAAGCCATTTTATTTCTGCTGTCATCTGGCATTTCGAGAGCTTCCCAGAGGTCACTCATTCTCTGTGCTAAGCCATCAACTATGGTAGGACCCTGGATAACATATAAGAAGAAGAAAAGAAAGAATAAGAGATTATTAAAACTTTTTGAAAACATGTTATCATCATTACTTTTTTTGCTATTTTTTTTTTTCTTTTTTGGTTGGACATGATGTTATTATGACTCTTGAAGTAGAATGCACCATTCCTGCATTAATCTATCGTACAACAATAAAGATTCAATTTCTTATTTTCCTAGATTTGTTAAACAAAAATTAATTTTCGCCTCCAAGAACAAGCTTGTTAGTGGCTCTTTTAATGGTCCAACGATTCTGTGAAGTCAACAAAACACTAAAAAAAAACATACACACAGTAGCAAAAAAGAAAAAAGTCTTACTGAAGAACGTTCATGTCCAGAGACAGCACTAATAGAACTTTTACCAGCAGCAGCAACAGTACTGGAAGGAGGAAAGAAAAGACTATTCATCAGGAATAAACATATTGGGTGTGAATAGTATTCTGTACATATTATTTAGTGGAGGTACATAGCTTAGTGGTTAGGGTGTTGGATTCATGACTGTAAGATTGTGGTTTCAATTCCTGGACCGGGCAATGCATTGTGTTCTTGAGCAAAACACTCCATTTCACATTGCTCCTGTCCACTCAGCTGGCAAAAATGAGCAATCCTGTGACAGACCGGCATCCTGTCCAAGGAAGAACATATACACCAGAGTGCCTTGCTTAAGGACACAATACCCTACTAGGAGTTGAACTCACAATCTTACACTTGTAAGCCGATTATCCTAACCACTCTGCCACATGCCTTCACAATGTAATACAAGCTAATCTAAAGACCCAGTCTTTGGAGACATGATGCCAATTAAATAACTGATGTCTCTATAAAGTACCCTAATGCATTTGTTCTCAAAGAATGACTTCATTTCCTTTAATTGGGTGCAGGTATGGTCGTGTGGTTAAGAGGGTTGTTTTCCAACCAGGCTGTTTCAGTGTGGTACATAAGGAAAGTGTCTTATACTATACTCCTGGGCTAACTGAAGCCTTGTGAGTAGATTTGGTAGATGGAAACTAGAAGAAACCCTTTTGTGTGTGTGTATGTGTGGGTGGGTGTGTATTTGTTTGTGTCTGTGTTTGTCCCCATCATCGCTTGAAACCAGTGTTGATGTGTTTACATCTCCATAACTTAGCGGTTTGATAAAAGAGACAGATAGAATAAATACAAGGCTTAAAAATACTGTGATCGATCTATTTGACTAAAAATTCTTCAAGGCAGTGCCTCAGCACAGCCACAATCTAAAGTAAAAGATAAAATCATTGCCACATTGTCTACTTTTCCAGTCATCTTTGATCCCATTCCGTTATGAAAAAATGAGAAAAGGAATACTCACGCCTTGGGTGAGGCTGAATAAAGAAACAAAACAAGACATATTTTCTTTTAGGTTAATAAGTATTCGTAATATTTTTCAAAACATCGTTGAGTATCTACACAAGAAAAGAATCGATGAGTATACAGTAATCCATCGACGATCATGGGTGTTACACTCCAAAACCTCCCACAGAAATAATTAAAATCTAAAAAAATATAAATACCTATTGGCCACAGAAACCTGGATATACTGAGGAGTCTGCAATATATATTTACATATATTAGCCAGAAAAATCCACAATGTACCGAGTGCGTGATAGGTGAACCATGATGTGGTGAGGGATTACTGTATATAATATTTCTGCAATGCGGGATATTGCTTGTGGTGTTTAGAACTGCTTCAGCTCTGTTATACTTCAAAAGATCCATGTACAAGGAAGAAATGAGTTATTGTTGTATGTTTCTTACTGAAGTTACATTCTGATATTTTGAACACAAGGTGAAAATAGAAAACAAGTTTGGAGATAAATTTTTCCTTTAGTCAATACATTCTTACATGTATTTCATTAACAATAATCTATGTCATATAAAGAAATACCTTATAAATGGGTTACATCATCAAATCATCAGAGGTTGCATAGCAAATGAAAAAGCACTTAAGTTATGCAATAATTTTCACACTGTGTCATGATGTCAACAAACGCAATGACTGTGTTGAGATGGATCAATGAATATACTTATCTCTCTCAATAATATATATAGTGCTGGTGCAGCCCCCTCTTCTCCAACTGTTGCATCATTCATAGTC
>NC_069004.1:2262254-2269645 GCF_001194135.2 Octopus bimaculoides
TATATATATATATATATATATATATATATGTATATATATATATATTTATAATCATCATCATCATTTAACGTCTGCTTTCCGTGCTGGCATGGGTTAGACAGCTCGAATGGAACTGGTAAACCAGAGAGCTACACCAGGTTCCAGTCTGAATTTAGCTTGGTTTCTACAGTTGGAGGCCCTTCCTAAGGCCAACCACTCTGAGAGTGTAGTGGGTGCCTTTTATGTGTCACCAGCAAGTGTATATATATAATATATATACATATATATTTATATATATACATACACAAGCATACAAATATACATATATATGAATGCATATATATATATATATATATATTCACACACACATTCACTCAAACACACATACACACATGCGCATATCGCAACACTTTTAGCATGAACATCCAAATATAGTTACTGTTAAAAAAAACCTAACAGGAAGACAATTAAACCTTGGGAGAGGCATTATACCGGTAATACACATACGAAACTAACAGAAAGAATTGCCTATAAAAAGTATCATGGAGATAATTTACTTGGATCACTTCCTAATCCGCCAAGGAGTATGGTCTCAGCATTCCAAAAGCCATCTTCATATTGGGTCTTCTTACGACGCAGCTCGTCTACCTTTCTTTCAGCCTCAGCGACAGCCAATTCTTTCTCCACTCTGCAACATTCAAATACCAAAATTCTAGCATATAACTAAGTGTGAATTGTCTTTAAAACTCTTTTGCTACCATATTCATCTTGAAATATATTGCTTTTGTTTCAAGTTAGAAATGAATTTATTGAAATCATGTTATCATTATTAAACCTTTCGTTACCGTATTTATTTTGAGATGTTCTGTATGACTCTTCAATTAATTTTAAATATTACAAAGAATTTAGTAAAATAACTTAGATATCATTAAGCAAGTGTTAGGAACATTAATTGTGACTAAGGTTTGGTGGAAGATTTTCATTCAGAACTTTTGAAAACAAGACATTTGTACTAGAGAGCCAGAAGTGGTTTTAGCCGGGTTGGTATTAAAAGGGTTAAATTTCTGCAAAGCATATTTCTCATGAAACTATACAAGCCATGTGTTTTAACCCTTTCGTTACCATATTTCTGTTGAGATGCTCTGTGTTTCTTTCAATTAATTTTGAGTATAACAAAGAATTTAGTAAAATAACTTAGTTATCATTAAGTTAGTGTTAGGAACATGAATTGTGACTAAGGTTTGATGGAAGATTTTAATTCAGAACTTATAAAACAAGACATTTGTACTACAGAGCCAGAAGCATTTTCAGCTGGGTTGTTGTCAAAAGGGTTAAGCTGGTGAAGGCAGCGAGCTAGCAGAATCAGTAATATGCTAGATAAAATGCTTAGCAGTATTTTGCCCATAGCTGTGCTCCGAGTTTAAATTCCACTGAGGTTGACTTTGCCTTTCATCTTTTCAGGGTTAATAAAATAAGTACCAGTTGAACACTGGGGCCAATGTAATCGACTCATCCCCTCCCCCAAAATGTTTAGTAAATAGTTGAAACCTGTAGCTAACAGTTGCATAGTGTCCTTCTCTTCCAGATTGTGAAAGCTTACCATAACGTTTAATCTAAACACAGTGAAATTCTTTATGGGTATATATATGGGTTAAAGCATACGAAAATTTCTTTGTAACTGTGAATGCAACTGAACATGAAGTATTGGTTTCAGACCTAAGTTCATGTGTATACACTCACCATCGTCATCATCACTGTCATCATTTAACATCCGCTTTCCATGTTGGAGCAGGGTGAACAGTTTGAGTGGAGTCAGTAAGGCTAAGGGATGCACCAAGCTGCATTTTCTGTAGTGGCAGGGTTTCTACGGCCGGATGCCCTTCCTAATGCCAACCACTCCACAGAGTGTACTTGGTGCTTTTTACATGGCATCAGCACTAGTACTTATTTTATCAACCTCAAAGGAATGAAAGGCGAAGTCAACCCTGGCAGAATTTGAACCCAGAACATAATGATGGATGAAATGCCACTAAGCATTTTGCCCAGCATGCTAATGGTTCTGCCAATTTGCTGCCTTTATAATAATAATAATAATAATAATAATAATAAACCCTCATCTAAATACTAACCTTAAAACCTCAGCCATTTTTTCCTGATCTTCTATTGATTTACGGATTTCTAAATGCTCGTCATCATCATACAGATGGAAGATAACATGAAGGAAATCTGAATCCTGAAACAGATAAAAAAAACACACACAAAAAAGAAAAACAAGCTATTAAGCAAACATCGTCACCATCATCAAGAAGAAGAAGAAGAAGAAGGAGGAGGAGGAGGAGAAAAAGAAGAAGAAGAAGAAGAAGAAGAAGAAGAAGAACCATACCATCGTGCTGAGATATTTGAGGCAGTCTTTATCATCAAAAAACGATAACCACCATGATTTCCAATCGCCCTGCTTTTTCACGTCTGTCACTTCCCCTTGCATCATAATCGTGGGATGCTGAAAGATTTAAAACTTTGCTTAAGAATTAATAATAATAATAATAATAATAATAATAATAATAATAATAATAATAATAATAATAATAATAATGATTATGATAATAATAATAATAGTAATAATAATAATAATGATTATGATAATAATAAACGAATACTGCAGTGGTTTAGTGGTTAGGGTGTTGAACTCATGATCATAAGATTGTGGTTTCAATTCCTGGACCGGGCGATGTGTTGTGTTTTTGAGCAAAACACTTCATTCCATGTTGCTCCAGTCCACTCAGCTGGCAAAAGTGAGTTACCCTGTGAGGGACCGGCGTCCTGTCCAGGTGGGGAATATATACACCTCAGAAACCAGGAAACCGGCCCTCGTGAGTCAGCATGACTCGAGAAGGTAACCATTACCTTTTACCACTTGACAACAGATTCACATGGTTTCATTGTAAGTGGTTCAATTCCTTCACAACACTTCTATTAGATTATCAAACTTTGTCTTTGTGGTCCTCAAGTAATTTTGAATTTATTAGAACAGAAGAAATTAAACTTACGCGTGGATATATGGTTGTCTTCTGGTATTTCCGAGGAGCCTGTGGACTGAATGAATCAATATTTAATCAATAGCTATCATGTCAACGATGTGTGTGAATACATACATATATACTTATATAAATACATGCATGTGTGCAATTGTGTGTGCATATGTACATACATACACACATACATACATACATACATACATACAAAAATACCCTGTTGTTGATGTTGAAATTCCAATGAAGGAGGCTTGGATCTCCAGGTTAGAAACTGGTTCTTTCTCTATTGGCAAGAAATCTTGAAATAAGGATATCAGAACCAGCAGGTATTCACACCATTAAAAACAAGGAATAACTGGTGGAACACTCCAACAAAAACATCAATTTGATGCGAACATAACAGAACTGATATTGTTCTGTGAGACAGGGAACAAAGTCATGCTCTGTTGTTGAGGTCAGCTGCCCAGCAGATGTGAATGTACAATCAAAAGTCCAAGAAAAAGAGAACATCCATGGCAAATTAATGGAACTTACAGCTTTTGTACCCTGATTATGAAGTCTCATTTGTACCTATCGTTATAGGTACATTAGGTTATGTACCACGAATTTATCTAGAAATACTCAGTATTATGGAGAAAGAGCAAAAGAAACTGATGTGGATTCTCCAAATCCATTCTATTAGTGGCACAGTGAAGATCTGTAAGACATTCCAAAGATTCTCCATCTGAGATTCTTAGGTGAATAGAGGCACGCATTTGGGTGTATGTGTCGACAGTTCAAACAACACACCAACTCAACCATATATTTACAAACGCTGGGAATCGTCTTAACTCAAAAAGTCTTGTCACTTTCTTAGCGACCAGCTTGAACTCTCTGGAGAATTTACATTAAACTCAAAGAAAAAACATACAGGCAAACAGACATACTTATATATACACATGATGGGTTTCTTTCAGTGTTCTTTGACCAAATCCACTCACAAGATTTTGGTTGCCTTGGGGCTATAGTAGAAGACACTTGCCCAAGGTGCCACACATCAGAACTGAACTCAAGTCCACATTGTTTGGAAGCAGGCTTCTTAACCATACAGCTATGCCTGTGCCTATAAAGCGACACCTGGAAATTTGTGAAGAATGCCATGGAAATTATTCTCATTACAGTACGGTAAATACCATTCTGTTCTGAGATTCTCAAGAATAACAAATGAAATGAAGAAATGACATACACTAATTCCCACAATCCTTTTTTCATACCCTGCCAGGGTGGCACTTGCGACACCTTCAGATTCTCATTGACTGTTCGGGATTTCAGGTTCAGTGAACTGGAGTTGATACAATATTTGAAGTTCAAGCTGTCAGGAGCCTCGAATATGTCTTCATCCTGTAACACAACATTATGTTTGAAGATATTTTCAGTTAATAAGCTCAAATAAAATTACACTGGAGCATTCTTCATTACTATAGGACAGTGTGTGTGTGCATGTATGTGCGTAAGTGTGTGTGTGTGTGTGTGTGTGTGTGTGTGTGTGTGTATCTATCTATCTATAAGTTAAAATACTAGCTAAAGAGGATGATAGATATCTATTCGGTCCATACGCTTGTCAAAAAGTAATTAGTTAATTGTCTAACCACATGCTCATATACGTGTATATGTTTAAATATATTGTGCAATGATGTGAATGTATCCATATTTTGGGGATAACAATGCAATAAAGAAATTACCTTGGCAAGTAATTCAAGTGATTCCTTATTCTCAAACTTTTCCAAAATGGTATTTATATTTTCGTAAAGTTCTTCAAGCTGAGCCTTCTCATCATCTACCTGATCAATTTCCTCAACTATAGATGAGGGAATCTGTATAATGAAACAACAGATTAGACTAAATTGATACAGATTTACCCGTGGCAATCAGTAGAATCATTAGAGCATTGAACATAATGCCTCATGGTATTTGTTCTGACCCACTATAAGGTCCCAGTCCTTGCTGTGGTATGGTAGCTTGTGTGCTTCAATGACCTTGAAAGCTTTGCCAGCAGGACACAAACTCTTGGTAGGGCCTCCCATACTATCAAAGGACAAAAGTCAGACTAATAAGGACCACCTTGTTCCCTGAAGTAACAATGGGTTTGCACAGGACCAACACCCCTACTCAGATAAAAGGACAAGTTACCAAAGCATCACTGACAATTTAGAACCACCAAAACCTGGGAGAGGAAGACCTTTCTCAAGGAAACATATGACAAGTCAGGCCCTTACCTCGAACCCACACGGTCTCCCATGCTGTAGAACAGGTCAAGGGATAGAGGCCAGGCTAATATGGACAACTTCTTCCCAGAAGTAAAAAGGGTTTAAGCAGGATATCAGATTCCCGTCACTTACCTCACCAAGAAGTTCATTGTATTGTGGTTTGAACATCTGTAATGTTGGGCTGACCTGTAAATACCTCTCTGTAACTTGTACAGAGGAGATTCGAACAGTATCCTGTTAAGAATAAAAGAGATCGTAAGACACAACAGATTCAAAGAGGGAGAGAGAAAGAGAGAGAGAGATAGAAAGAAAAAGGGAGAGAAGGAAAAAGAGAGAGAGAGAGAGAAGGAAAAGAAGAGAGAGAGTGTGTGTGCGTGTTTCCCCGCCCGTTTCCCAACCACATAGTTCCAGGTTCAGTCCTACTGCACGGTGCCTCAGGTGTGTTTACATTTGTCCCCACCCCCACCGTCGCTTGACAACTGATATTAGTTTTTTTACATCCTTGTAACTTAGTAGTTCAACAGAAGAGACTGATAGACTGTGTGTGCATTTGGCTGACAAACCAGCACTGCCAATATCCAGTTACTAAAACAATGACAAAAGCCAAAAAATAAAACACCTTTTTCTGGAAATGAATTGTCCGAATATCAGGCTGGGTGAAGATTGGTTCAATTATTTTCACATCCCTGCAGAAAAAAAAAAAAAAAAAAAAAAAAAAAAAAAAAAATAATAATAATAATTATTTTTTAATCATAATGATGCAAAGTGGCTGAGTTCCTTTCAAGTGTTCAGCCTCACAGAGGCAATGACCAAAACCTTTGGTATTATGTCGTGCTTGAGGAGAAGACCCTCAAGCCAAGCAAAAGTGCAATCATGGCAAATATCGGTGTCACGCAAATTGGCACCCATGCTGGTGGCACGTAAAAGCACCGCAGTGTAATGCAAATGGCATCTGTGCCGGTGGTACGTAAAAGCACCCTTTACACTCTCAGAGTGGTTGGTGTTAGGAAGGGCATCCAGTTGTAGAAAACCATCCCGAATCAGACTGGAATCTGGTGCAGGCTTCCACTGTGCCAGTCCAGTCAAACTATCCAACCCATGCCAGCATGGACAACAGACGTTAAATGATGATGATGATGGTGATGATGATGATGATGATGATCATGATGAATGAAAATAGATGATCATAATGGTAAGAATAGTAGTAATGATAATAATGGTTTGAAATTTTGGCTCAGTTTTAGGGGGAGGGTGTTAACCAATTAATGGAGGAGGAACAAGTCATGATTGTCAACAACATGAATATGCCATGACACAAGAGAGAGAGGGGGGACTCGTACTGGTACTTAATTTATCAGTCCCAAAAGGACGAAAGGCAAAGTCGACCTCAGTGGAATTTGAACTCAGAATGTAGTGACAAATGAAATGGCACTAAGCATTTCACCTGGCATGCTAACAATTCTGCCAGCTTGCAGCCTTCCAGCACCTTAATAACACAAGGGACCCAGATACACTGGAAGCTATGTCACAAGCATTTCAGTGAGGTGTAGTGGTTAGGGTAGGTGTTGCTTACCTCTCACTTCTTCTGTTTTCTCGTTGCAGCTTTTCAAGACTTTGGATAGTTCTTTGTAACTTTGCTTGGGCCAGCTTCCTCTTGTCATCTTGTGCAACAGACTTCAGACATGAAAATATACATTTAAACTTATATAGCATTGCCTTATGTGTACATGTGTGTACATATGTTGTTCTTTTGTGATTGGTTGAGTGTTGCGTAGGAACTGGTTTGAAGGTCCAATCACGCTGTGCATAATATATTTCAAACAACTACCCCCCCTCCCCCCTCAGCCACACTACTAATTGTTGCTACGAAGATTCTCTTTTTGAGTTGTCTGGAGAGTTTGGAGGCCCAGATATGATAGCATTAGCACCAGTGGCATAGAATTATTGGCAAACCAAGAAGGGATCATGTCAATCAACATTTGGAAGACATTGAAGATCAGGCAGGGGATAGGAAGACTGCTGGGGAAGACAGGGGACATCTGGCATGGAAGAGTAGCAACTGGTCCAGGCTGGTCAGCCAACTGACTGACTGACTGGATGGACAGATGGTTGGTGGGAGGGGAGAGAGAGGGAT
>NC_069004.1:2269769-2271227 GCF_001194135.2 Octopus bimaculoides
AGGGAGGGACAGACAAACAGATAGACAATAGACAGATGGATAAACGGACGGACAGTGAGATGGATCGAGGGATGGAAGGATGGTCAGATAGACAGACAGAGAGGTAGACATATAGACAGCAGTGGTGGTAATATTGATGATTGTAGTGATAGTTCTGTTGGTGGTAGTGGTGGTGGTGGTAGTGGTTACAGTAGTGTTGGTTGTAGTAGGACAGTGTGTAGAAAGGTGTGCATGTACCTTAATGACTGGAGGTAGATCATCCATTAGAAGCTCTGCCACATCAGGTTGAACTTCATCCCTCTGTGCCAGTACCTTTAAGTCCTTAGCTAGATCTCTTGTTCTTTGCTCTTCTTTCTGGAAGCAGGAGAAAAGAAACAGTACATACATGCATATATAAATAATTACACACACACACACACACACACACACAAAAGGTGAAATAGGGCAATGAGAAAGGAATTAATGGGAGAAACACCAACAATCACACAACAGATACGATCATTCTCAATCCCTCATCAGTTGCCAATCCAAATATCATCACAATTTCAATACCTTCTGACAACAATGTTCAATTTAGTGTGTCGGTAACATAAGCTGTGGAGAATGTAAGTGACAGTGAAAGTATCTTACCTTTGTTGATAATAAATGCATTGCTGCAAGAGACTTGCTCTTTTTAAGCACAGCTGAAAGCTGTATGTCAAGTTCTTCAAAGATACTTTCTCCAAAATATAGTCGAGGTTCAGAAGTGCAACGCTGATACAACAAAAGATATATGGTCATTACTGCCATGAGGTTCAAATCAATTTATAACAATAACATTCAGGAATACAATATGTTGTCTTTATCATTCTTTCCCTAGTGTCAGTCATTGCACTGTGGCCATATTGGTACTTTATTGTACTGACCCTGTTACTTAAGCTAGTACTCATTTTGTGTCTGCCTGTTATAAGACATACTGTTATAGGACATACTATTTCATTAATATTCTGTTAACTAAACAGTACAAGTTGGACATAACAAGAATTGTTTACCTTAATGCGTTTCGTTTCTTTGAATTTAGGAACTTTCATTTGGATTATTCTGCAATAAACAAATAAAGAAAAGTATCTTCATTTTCATCATTGGCAGTCTGTCTACCTGCTTTTCTGTCTGTCTGCTTGTCTGTCTGTCTGCTTGTCTGTCTGTCTGCTTGTCTGTCTGTCTGCTTGTCTGTCTATCTGTCAGCTTGTCTATGTCTATCTGTCTGTGTATCTGCCCATCTATCTGCCAGTCTATCTGTTTGTCTGTCTGTCAGTTGCTCAGTCTGTCTCTATGTCTTACTGTCTGTCTATCTGTTTGGCAGTCTATGTCCCTGTCTGTCTGTTGGTCTGCTTGTCTATCTGTCAATCAGTCTTTCTGTGTGTCAGTCTGTTAGTCTGTCTGTTTGTTTGTCTTTGTCTGTATGTCCGTCTATCTGTG
>NC_069004.1:2271698-2279194 GCF_001194135.2 Octopus bimaculoides
CAGTAGTAGTAGTGGTGGTGTGGGGGGCATAGTAGTGGTGGTAGTGGTAGTGGTGGTGGTGGTCTGTGTGTGTGGGCATAGTAGTGGTGGTGGTAGTATTAGTAGTAGTAGTAGTGGTGGTGGTGGTAGTGGTGGTGGTGGTGGTGGTGGGTGGTGAAAATAGTTGTAGTTGTGGTGATAGTGATGGCACTAGTAGTTGTACATGGTAATTGTGAATATCAACCAACCAGAGATGACTATAAAGGCTACAGGCACTACCTCACCTAATCTGGTAACTAAATGCTCTCATCATTCCCTCACTGTGCAAACAAGACCCAAGTTGCAACAATAGAAATTATGGTATGAAGTGTTTGCTTACATTCAAATATCTCCATTCGATATTTGTAGTAATCAGCAAATAGTTTCCCAGGATATGTTGATCCATATTTCTGCAAAGAAAAACCAAAACTTACTACAAATGCTAGGCTACATAGTCACTGCTGATCTTTCCAGGAAATCTTCTATTCATGTCATAGCAAAAATGCAACCCCAAAATTCAATCTTCTGATTTGTTGCAATATTTCAAGCTTCAATTAGTTGCTGACTTTCTATAAAGCCCAACTGATGGTGCTGTTTATCTTGATATGAGATCAGCATGTCGCACACATATGGTTGTGATGCATGTGCCTGGTGTACCCTTATCAGGCAGGTAGTCACGATGAATATACAGGGCTTCATATATTTTACCCCTGTGTTACTTTTGATAACATGCACTATTCTCTCACTCAATAATAATGATAATAATAACCCTTTCTACTAAAGGTGCAAGGCCTGAAATTTTGGGAGGATGGGTCTAGTCGATTTCATCAACCCCAGTGTTTTACTGGTACTTAGTTTATCAACCTTGAAAGGATGGAAGGCAAAGTTGACTGCAGCAGAATTTGAACACAGAACATAAGGATGGATGAAATGATGCTAAGCAAATTGCCCGGCGTGCTAACAATTCTGCTAACTTTCCACCTTATTAGTAATAATAATGATAATAAAAATGATGATGATAATAATAATAATAATAATAATAATAATAATAATAATAATAATAATAATGATAATAGCCCTGATGCAGTACCAAGTAGTGACTCTTATGGCTTCTGATCTTAATTGATTGGAAGTGTTATCATGTACATTGTTTTGTCTTGATATAAAAGATGGGCTGGGCTACAGCAAATATTCTGCTCAATATCACAGATTTGCTTGTCAGTTGCTTGACCTTAACCAGTTGAGCATGTCCCTATGTGGCTGATGATATGTGCATCTATGATGATGAGCAGAAGTAGTGGGAGAGCATTATAGCCATGTGCTGAGAAGAATTCTTCAGGATTTCAATATTTCACCTCTGGAAACATGGCTGTTTCGTTCAACATCCTTGAACAAACCTCATTCAGGGACCTTTTGAGTGGGATGGGTTACTCAACCTGAAGAAAATTCTAACTGGGCCCCACCTGCAAGGTCATGCACTGTTTATCTTGATATAAGATCACCATGTTCCGCACATATGGTTGTGATGCCTGTGCCTGGGTCCCCAATTGTGGGTCCTCAATTTATTATTTTATTGTGTGGACCCCCAAAATTTTATATGGACTCCCAAGGATCATATGGACCCTGGCTGAGAACCATTGCTTTACGATATACCAGTGGTCATGCAATCAAGGGAAACCTTTCGTCTACTATGCATAATCATTAAAATTCAAAAGAAAAAAGAAAAATTATTTCTTACACTGAAGAACTTCTGGAACATATTCTTGACAAATGTTTCTTGCTTTAACATATTCCCTACGTGCCAATGCTGTAAATGAATAATATACAAAACTATAAATATCTTCTGCAAGAACTGAAACTGGTTCGTACTTTATGTATTTTCAAATATTTGATTATGTATGTGCCAGTATTTGTATGAGTGTGTGTGAGTGTTTCTGCATGTGAGTATGTAAGTGCACATATGAGCATATGTGTGAATGTGTGTGCAAGTTTCTGTATGCATGTGTGTGTGTGTGTGTGTGTGTGTGTGTGTGTGTGATGGGGCACCATAAGAATCCCGCATTGTCCCCTTTTTGTTTCTTTTACCCTTAGCTTCTTCTCTCGGTATTGGTGTCTCATAGGCAGTTCTGTATCACTCAATCTCCACCGAAGCTTCTCCCTTTTTTTAATCGCGTGACGAATGGCAAATACATCAAGCCTGCAAGAAATTACAGAATAATTAATTAGCTGTTAATTTTAAATTTAGAGGAGTTCACTGTAATGATGATAACAATATTTCACTTACAACTTTGCAGTTTCAGTGGCCAGTTCAGTCCTCACTCGACTATTGTTGGGTATGGTTGTATACACTCCTCGGCTGTCAAGTTCTGTTAATTAAAATGAATACCACAGATCATTAATGATATATCTGGATGATTAAGAGCAAGGTAAATGAACCCTCAGGTGTGAGGAAATATAGATTTCTTATTTTAGCTGGACATTACTGCTTTCCTAACTACACAGCTTTGAAGGGTTAGGGTTAGGGTTAGCTGCCTACATACACAAAGACACAAATGACAGTAAGTGAAAGGAGAAACAGGGGGTAATTTATTCACTTACCTTTGGCCTTTCGGCTGTACAGTCTGAAGAGATCCAAACATACATCTCCAATACACATGTATACTTTCAATCGCAGTTCTCTGTTTTCCTCTGCATTCTGAGAAGGAAACAAAGATTTGAGAAGTTTTACGAAACTATACGAAGGAATGTGAATATATAATGTTTAAGCAAAAGATTTTGGTTGGTTAACTGTTTTGCATAAGGAGATCATCATCATCACTTAACGTCTGTTTTCTATGCTGGCATGGGTTGGGTGGTTTGACCAAAGCTGCCAAGCGGGAGAGCTACACCAGGTTTCAGTTTGATTTGGTTTGGCTGCTATTGGCTTCTATGGCTCACCCAAATACCAACCACTTTACAGAGTGTGCTGGGTACTTTTTACGTGGCACCAGCATGGGGTGCTTTTATGTGTTACCATCACCAGTGCATTTTATGCAATACCAGTGCTTTTTATGTAGTGCCGGCACAGGTATGCTTTTTACATGGCATCAATATGGGTGCTGTCTGCGTGACACTGGCATGGGTGCTTTTTATATGACAGCACCATTCGAATGTTGGGCCTCATGGCGACAATGTGGCCAGTGCTGGCGTCACATAACTGGCATCCGTGATGGTGGTACATAAAAAGCACCATGAGCATTGGGCCTCATGGAGGCTGCGTTGGTGTAATGGTGGCACACTTGGTCGCCTAATCAAAGGGGTGTATGTTCGAGCCTCATGCGTACAAGAAAATTATTCATTAGACATTTTTTGTCCAATTTAGTGATAAATAAAAGCTTTTATACATAGTCTATTAATACTTAAATCAATTACTGTAGTTGTTGACATACATACATTTTATTTTTTAAAAATAACTGATCAAAAATTACCCCCTGCCCTTATCCAGTATGCCAGTTGGGCCTTCCATAATCTAATTCAGTACCTGATTACCCCCTGCCCTTATCCAGTGTGCCAGGTGGGCCTTCCATAATCTAATCCAGTACCTGATTCTCACTACTCTTTGCTAATTTTAATCCAGTCTCTTCTGCTTAACCAGACTCCAAAATAATAATATTTTGCTTAACCATTATTATTATCACTTGTGTGCGAAGGGACATAATTCAGTGGTTAGAGTGTCAGACTCACAATCATGGGGTAGTGACTTTGATTCCCACACCAGGCTGCTGTGTGTTGTGTTCTTGAGCAAGACACTTTATTTCACATTGCTCCAATTCACTGAAGCTGGGGTGCGTTTCATATTCCCTAAACATCTTTTACTCCATCAAATATGGTATTTAGCCAATATAAAACTTACCAGACAATGGTCATTTATTTTGTCTTTAAAATTCATTTCGGCCAACTTGAGTTCATTCAAAATGATATAAATCTGAAATATTAAAGAATTAAAACTTGAATCTTTTGGAATTAGCTTTTCTTCTTTTTTTTTTATAAATAAAAAAGAAAAGATTAATAAGAAGAATAGAGTATAGAAAGCCAAGCAGTCTGAGTGCAGGGCATACCTGTTGAGGGGTCAGGAGTTTATAATGTTAGAAGAAGTGGTGGTGGTAGTGGTGGTTGTAGTGGTGGTGGTAGTAGTGGTGGTTGTAGTGGTGCTAACGTTAGTGGTAGTGCCAGAAAAACTTACAAATTTTTTATGTTCCTCTTCATCAATATTTTGTCTTATGGAATCTTCGACCAACACATTTCGGACACATTCCATGAGATGGTTGAATTCCTCCGGTCCATATTCAGATAATACCTAGATATAAAAGAGAAACATAATATTGTACACACACACACACACATACACGTACACATGTATGTGGACATGGAATTATTCAAGTTGGTATCTGAAGGCGGCAATAATCCCATTGGGTTTTCACTCAATAGATACTCACAACATCCTGTCTGAGAATTGATACCATGATCCTACGAGCGCGAATCCGCTGCCCTAACCACTGGGCCATTGTGCCTCCACACACACACACACACTCATATATATATATATATATATATATATATATATATATATATACACACACAACAGGCTTCTTTCAGTTTGTCCCCTCTATGTTTAGCCCCTTGTGGGCAATAAAGAAATAAATATTGTTATTCCAGAATGCAGCAAAGGACTACTGACTGGCAACTCAAGCTGGTTGCAGACAAGTGCATCAACATGCATTTTGGGAGGTAAAACCCAGCTTTTACATACTCCCTCATCAACATCAATCAAATGACTGAAACAAGAATAAAAAAAGTGGAAAAAAGTTGTTGATAGCTTATATGTCATGAGAAGCAAAGGGTTTTAGCATGTGAAATTTGTCCCTTTGCTCTCCTGACCCAGAACAGTCCTTAAAATGTCAGCGGGACCTGAAGGACTACTGACAGTCTTCTGGTCTGGCAGTGAGAGTCTTTATTGCTGATGTCTTTACCTGTTATATAAAATCTTAGAGCAATGATTTATTTTTTTCAAAGGATTAACTGAAACGCTTACCTGAGGATTGTAGGAAAAATGAATGATCTTTTGGGGTTTAAGCATTTGACTCAACATGATGGCTGCAATTAGAAGATTATAATTACAATTATGATTTGAACTTTTGTTAGTGCTGAAAAGAAAACTGGACAAGCACCAAAGTTTTTATCAACCATAAAAGAATAGAACAGCACTACTAAGAGACTGGAACCTCTGCATTGGGCATTCCAAGTACATTGTTGTTGTTGGCACTCCGTCGCTTACGGCGTCAAGGGTTCCAGTTGATCCGATCAATGGAACAGCCTGCTCGTGAAATTAACGTGCAAGTGGCTGAGCACTCCACAGACACGTGTACCCTTAACGTAGTTCTCGGGGATATTCAGCGTGACACAGTGTGACAAGGCTGACCCTTTGAATTACAGGCACAACAGAAACAGGAAGAAAGAGTGAGAGAAAGTTGTGGTGAAAGAGTACAGCATGAGTCGCCACCATCTCCTGCCGGAGCCTTGTGGAGCTCTTTAGGTGTTTTCGTTCAATAAACACTCACAACGCCCGGTCTGGGAATCGAAACCGCGATCCTATGACCGCGAGTCCGCTGCCCTAACCACTGGGCCATTGCACCTCCACTCCATCTTATTTACCATTCCTTTATTATTCAACTTAAGATCATCATCCGCTCCACACAGCCATGCATGCGCTCATGAATTACAGTTAGCAGAAGGTACATGATACATGTACAGAACTTTTTTTTATTTATAATGTTTCATATAATTTATTTCATTTTTATTTTTAAGTGTTACGTAACTGAAATTTTATTATGTATTGAAAAAAAAAAAACAACTTGCCTGTTATAAGCTAAAATAATCTTCTAAATTTGTTTACGAACAGAAGTTCTTGTGCTGTGGTTAAATTTATATTAAATGTACTTTTAAAAATATTTCGAGTTTATTTTAAATTTCGTTTCTTTCAAAATTTCTATCAAAACGTTTAGTCCTCGTCAGTATTTGGAACCAGCATTTTCAATTAAAAAAATACAATCGAAATCTCCATTTATCACCGCCATAGTTAAATGTAACCATGGCAGCAGATATCAGACGACAGAATTAGGGGGTAATAGGGAAAAATATTTGAATGTTTTTTTTTTTATTTGTTATTAATTTTAATGATCTTTCTCATTTTATTTATAATTGATGGACTACAAAAATGGGGAACAAAATCAAAATTAACAAAAGTAAAAGAAAATTTTACAATCGTTAATAACCGGCAATAATCGCCAATGAAACGAAAAATTTAATTTATGTACAAGATTCGAAAGTAAAATGGCTGTACGCGGCCGACCTAAGGCCCCCGTCAGAATTGTGGAGCTCGTAATGGATGATCAACAACTCAGTGAAAGGGATTATCTACTACGGGATATTTACTGCATAACTCGTGATATTGAATCTACAATTGAGTTTGTTGCATCATTGGGATTAATTCACAATTCCGCGGTTTGCTGCAATCAGCCGATGCATTTCGTAATCCGGCAGAATTTCTCAGACGGAAAAGCTTGGAGTTGTTGTGTGTGCAAGAGATATCGAAGTATCAGGCGCGATTCTTTCTTTTCCGGTTCTTGTGTGCCATTGCCTCGTCTGGTTGAACTTATGTATTGGTGGGTAGAGATCGATTGTAAGCAATCTGTCATCAGGAGACAGGTTGGCATTGGTACCGAAGCAATAGTCAACTGGTTCAAGTACTTCAAGGCTATTTGTTCTATGTGGTGTTACGACCATCGGACCGTGGAAGATGGAGCTGTCTTGGAGATAAACGAGGAATATACATGGCGTCAGTTTCACAGACAAAGCTTATTCGTGTCTTTCATGAGATGCATAAGGGATTACTACCCTATGCAATAACCATTCCATTTCAGTTTACTCTTCGGTGATGCAAACACGGAGATAGAACTCACAAAGATAAGAGCATGTATATATATATGTTCCAGTCATTGCACTGCGGTCATGCTGGGGCACCACCTTGAAGGGTTGTAGTCGAACAAATCGAAAATCGACCCCGGTACGTTTTTTGTTTTTTTTCTTTTGGTTAAAAGCCTGGCAGTTATTCTGTCAGTCTCTTTTTTCCGAAACGCTAAGGTCGCGGGGGCGTGAACAAACCAACGCCGGTTAACCGGTGGTAGGGACAACCCCCCCCCCCCGCGCGCGCGCGTGATGGGCTTCTTTCAGTCTCCGCCTGCCAGATCTCACAAGGCTTTGTTCGGTCTCCCCACGGTTATAGTAGAACCAAGACAATACATGTTGCAAGAAATACAGATCGATAGTTTGAAATACAAGATAAAAATTATTAACCATCGACTGCATTTTTTTTCTTCTGTTTTGTTTATTTTATTGCTGCTTGTTTAAAAGGCGGCGTGTCGGACTAAATGCTTAGCGGC
>NC_069004.1:2281497-2283471 GCF_001194135.2 Octopus bimaculoides
CCCGTTTTTATTACGTCTATAGATGTATCTTTATCTTTTACTAGTTTCAAACACTGGGCTGCGGTCATCCTGGGGCACCACCATGAAGGGTTTTGGTCATAGAAATCGACCTCAGTACTTATTTTTGTAAAGTTTGGTACTTATGCCATCGCTGTCTTTTTGACGAACCACTAGGCTACGGGAGCGTAAACAACCTTACACCGGTTATCAAGCGGTGGTGAGGGACAAACAGACACAAAAACCATACACTTACAAAGCAAATCCACTCACAAGGCTGGGTAGAGTGATCAGAGTAGAACTCACTGATCCAAGGTGTCATGTGCTGGAATTGAAACCGAAAACACATAGTTGCAAAGTGAGCTTCTTCAGCTCACAGCTATGCCTGCACCCATTATCTTTCTTATTTTCAAAATAAAAAAAACATCCTTCTTTTCATTTTATTTCTTTCCCTTTCACGGTTTCATTTTCTCTTCTTTTTTTTTTGTTGTTGTTGTGATTTTATCCTTTCTTGCAGTTTCTCTTTCTTTTTCTGTATCTCTGCTTTTCTTTTTATTTCTCTCTCCCTTCAACACTATTCTCTTCGTTTCCACATTCTTTCTTTTCTCATTCTAAAATATTCTTTCTATCTCCTGTCTCTTGTGATCTCCTCTTACATTCTCATTTACTTAAGCGGCCCTCGCACTTGCCGTACTTTGCTCTATCCATTATAAACATCACCTAATATATATATATCCGAATAATAGGGTGTCCTCACTTTTACGGTCCTAAATTCAAAATCAACCTTTTTTTTTACTGTACCACCATGGTCCTGAATTGTTCTATAGCAGGACTTCCACGCGCAAAAATGAGTATTGTTGGCTCAAACGAGATACTAAATACTGCTGCATATATGCCGAGAAGACTGGAAAGATTTTGATGAAGTATACGTTCCGAAATAAGATATTCATTGTGTTGAACGGTGCACAAAACATCGTTTGAATTCGTAAACAGTTGTGGCATGCGAACGGTTTGGAAAGCCTTCCTGACCAATGTCTAGTTAATTGATTCTTATTTGGCTTGCATTATAATAATTTACTACACACGCGGAAATGGCATTTTAGTTGTAAAACTTTGCAGGACCCCTGCTTTCTCTAGTTAAATTCAGGATCGTAAAAGTAAGGATACTCATCGAAACTATATATATATACAATCCTACAATTTACATTTAATTGATGACGACAGAGGTAATGTATTTCGTTCATACAGAAAAAAATATAATTACGAGAATTATCTGCAGTTATTTTTTTTTAAAATTCTGTAGCAATCAGATCCTTATATCCAAGATTAGTGCTTAAATGTGATTAATGATTGTTTTCCTTATGATTTATCGGGGCAGAATTCTCCTTTAAGCATCCCATATAACACGCTCATAAGTTTTTTATTTTTTGGAAATTTTCGGAAGCATTGTGAATTTGTGTTCTACACACGGGAATTCATATGACTATGAAAAAATCTTGTTTTTTTAATTTTTCGAAATTAAAAAAAAAAATTAACCATAATTATAGACAGTCTGATTTTTGGGGGCTTAAATTGCGGCAATAGACCATTAAATGTGTTTATGGGGCGCAAGATATCAATACGTCAGACTGACAAACAAACGAGGACGGTATGAGGTGGTCGTGAGATGTGCTAAAAATAACAGCTAAATATCCCCTTCAATCACAAAAATATTGTTGGGTGGGGTTACATAGTTGCATGAATTCCCGTGTGTAGAACACAAATTTGGGAAAATTTCTTTGCGTTTCATCGTTTCAAGATCAATAAATTAAGTACCAGTGAAATACTGAGGTCGATGTAATCGACTAGCCCCCCCCCCTCCCCAATTTCAGGCCTTGTGCCTATAGTAGAAAGGATTATTTAATAATAATTCTAGCAGATCTTTTAGCACAGTGGACGACAAAAAGGTTTAGCAACATATCTTCTTGCTTTACATTC
>NC_069004.1:2284026-2285881 GCF_001194135.2 Octopus bimaculoides
GGGGAAAGAGCTGTAATCTCATTCACTTGGAAATGGAGATAAGCTCAAGCCTCCTTGGGCCCATGACAAATTTAAGTTATTTTTGTATGTCATTTTTTCTTCCTCCACTGTTGCTTGAAGGCGTTGCAGTTTTCAAGAAATACCCCTCCTCCTGGATAGGATGCTAGTCTATTGCAAGTTTTGGCCGTGAGTGTAAATAAAACATTTTATCAATCATGCTGCAAGCAGTACCATAATTTCACCCCCCCCCCCCAAAACCACTATTAGCAGCTGCTCACCTATTGAGCAACAAATGTGGCAAGGGAGATAATTCTGTCTTGGTGACTGAAAGTAATTCCTTATCCATGTTTCTCACATAACATCCACTTAACTCACCAACAATCATTTCACTCTCTCACTGTTGTGAATATAAAATCTTTGATTTACATTTTCCAAAATTTTCCAAAAATTCAGGAAATAAATTACTGCACACTGTAACGTGGTTAGCGTTTGGAAGGGTATCCAAATGTAAAAATAGTGCCAAAACGATCGTTTACAAAATCCTCATGCCGTAACCCCTATATACTAATAGGTTATAGAGCACTCACTTATTCATTTGGTTCTGTTATTAACTTCATATTTTCAGTGAGTCCTCCTTTGTAGGAAGGGATTAATTGTATATCATTAATTTTATCTTACAGGATTATCTTTGTGTTCCACAAAAACAACAATGCTTATTTCAAAGCTAAAGTACGTCCCCCAAGGCTTGACGGTCGACGTATTGGTCTTTTTGCTACAAGAGCACCATACAGGCCTAACCCGATTGGACTTACACTTGCAAAAATAGAGAAGATTTCTGGTAAAATGTTTGTTTTATTGTTTTTTTTTTTTAACACTTTTGAAGCCATCACATTCACTTTTCTATGCTTGTATGAGTCGGATGGAGCTTATTTGAGGTTTGTCCTTGTGGAGGATTGGAAATGAATGACACTGCTTGTATCACAGTGACACTCATTTACGACTATCACACTATGTCAAGACAAGAAGACACACACACACATCACATGCACGCACACACACAACAACACACGCTCGCGCAACAGACTTCTTTCAATTTCTGTCCATCAGATCCACTCACAAAGCCTTGGTTAGCCTGGGGTTGTAGAAGACACTTGCCCAAAGTGTCACACTGTGGGATTGAACCCAGATCAATATGGTTTAGAAGTATGGACTGTTTTGTAGGTAGTTTTATTCCTGTTATGGTGTTAAAGTTGATCCGTTGTGTGTTTTTGATTTTGTTGTCTTTCTTGGCATTCCATGACCCTAGTATTAGAGGTATTGGAATGGGAGAGACAAGAGAGTTTATAAATGATAGGAAAGCTTGGAGAGTGTTTGTGGACGGATGAGTGAATTTGATGTTGCTCAAAGGGATACGGAACCAGCATATGCAGTTGGGCCCCGCTGCTAATATTGGGGGTTGCATTCTACACCTTGATCCAAGCATAGGATGGGGTGACCCCTTCAAGCTGGGAAATGAATGGAATGCCTGGTGTGTGTCTTGTTGTGGCTACCCCGCTTCTAAAAAAAAATTGGGCAATAGGCCTGGGTATATGATGTGATATAACTCTTCACATCTACCTTATTCAAATGCTTTCACATTTTTTTTTTAATTACAGGTGCCAGTATCCATTTTTCTGGGATTGATCTTTTAGATGGAACTCCAGTATTGGATGTGAAACCTTACATACCACAATATGACTGTCCCCTAGGTGCTTCTCATGAGTCTGTGGAGAAAAGCAATCCTTCATCACATTATCATTCCGCAAGCAACCAGTCCCCTAATGTTCCTCCTTGTCCAAGTTCTAACTTTAACCAA
>NC_069004.1:2286031-2287524 GCF_001194135.2 Octopus bimaculoides
AAAAGAACAAAGAAAAAACTCCAGTAATACAGAAAAAATTATTTGCTCCTCTGCAACTAATTCTGCAGATGTTTTTGCAGAGGATTCCACAATGCTTGGAGTGGATTCCATTGAAAACAGCACTTCTGGAATTACTGAAGAAGATCTTGATTTAAGAAGAAAAGCACGAAACTTTTGTTTCACATCCAAGAATTATTGCCTGGAAGATGAGTCTTTAGGCCAAGAAAAATTGCAGAAGACTCAGGCAGGAGAGATTTTCACTCATGCAAGTTCACAAGGATCAGAAGAGGATGAAAAAACAAATAAAACATCTACAAAGAATCATAATGTTTGTCTTTCGAAATTTTCTTCCCAATCAGCCTTAATTGCTGTAACAAACTTTGTTGATTTGAACTCAGAGGCTGCTGTGACACCATTTTTTACTACAAAAGAATCTGTTGCCTTAACTCCTGTTGTTTCCACTCCTCTTGCCACAGCCCAAGCTGATTTCACTCCTCTTACCAAAACCCAGGTTGATTTCACTCCTCTTACTACAACACCCTCTGAATCTCCTACCACAAAAGAATCTATGGCTTTCACACTTGTTGCTTCCACTCTTCTCACCACAACTCATACTGATTCTACTCCCTCAGATTCCACTCTTCTTACTACAACTCTCTCTGAATCCACACCTCTTACTACTACTCCTGTAATTGAATATACTGCAACCTCACCCGCTGTTGCTACAACACCATCCTTCAACACCACATCAGCACAACCCCTTGTTTCTGCAGACTGGGTCGTTAAAGCTCCTGTTCCCAAATTGACTGTTTTTTTCACTGAACGTTCCCGTCTGCAGTTGCAAAAGTTCAGCCAACACAATAAACAGCAGAATTATCGGTTAGAATTCCTCCAAGACTCACGCGAAGTCTGTCAGGCAATCTGTTCAATTCTGTCTGAAGATCCCCGTTCTGTCTATCGGAGAAACCTTTGTAAGGATAGCCTGTATTATTTCTCTGTGGACAAAGTCCATGTTACTTGTTGGTTCTTCAACAATTCTGCCGAAGTTCTTCGGATTCAGCCCATGTCCTATTCAGAGCAAAGCAAATCAGAATAAACCACAGAACCACTATAAACTTCAATTGCAAAAATAAAAATATATTTATTTAATTTGATTGATTAGTGTTTGATTTCATTTGAATGTTCACATTTCGGTCAATGTAAAGACCTTCACCCAGGAACAAAAAAAGTAATAAACCAGCCTGGGGGGGTACAAACAAGTGTGTGGAAAACGAATATGAAAAAAAAATGTGCACTGACACGCTTGGTGGGTGGGGAGGGGACTTTCGGAAAATTCACAAGATCCGATTTTTCCATCATAACTTCTGGTAAAATGGATATATATTGATTTTTTTTTTACAGTATCCCATGTTTTGGTTATGGAGGATCCAATTCTGAAAAAAAAATTCCAAAAAATCGCATTTTCAAAATTTCAATAACCTGCTCCTGGATTT
>NC_069004.1:2289057-2297786 GCF_001194135.2 Octopus bimaculoides
TATATATATATATATATGTATATATATATATATATATATAAAGGGAGAGAGAGATGATTCAAATCAAAACTATTCTACGTATTCCTCTCTCGTCTTTTTTGTCTGCACAGTCCATCCAAAAAGACGTTAATCAATGTGTCTTCATCTTCTGGTTCAGTATTGTGAGATTTGTTTTCTATTTCTAGCAGGCAGAATGATCTCTAGGCGTAGAACCCATCCCCCACACCACCACCACCACCATAAAACTGTTCCCATCCTTCCGTCCAATGTTTTTCTTCGTTTAGAGTTACCTACCCTTGGATTTGAATATAAAAACTGACTTCCGTTGGCACAATCGATAGGTTTCACTTCCTGTTGAAATCCCTTTTTCTTATTTTCAGTCTTCTCTTAAATGTTCTCGTTAGTGAACCTTTAGTTGACCTCTGTCTTGCGCTGTTAGCCGTTGTCGTCCCGCTTCACAGCACCATGCAGTTCCTCCCAAATTGTCCCGCATGCAACGACAGTTACTGCATCCAAGGTAAACACTTTTATCATTTCATAACAAACTTCTTTCGAAGTTGAAATCTGATTTCACTTTGTAAACTCTGACCAAATACAATTATCAAACTAACAGTAAAATCAACGAAACTTACCTACATCACATTTAATTGACTGTGTGTTTCGTTTCATTACTGTAAGAATAGAAAACCTAGACGCATACATTAAGTATAACGTGTCTTGCAAACATGGGATGGTCACGGTTGGAATATCGGTTCTTTTTTTCGGCCGGAGGTGATCTGCTACTAAACAACAGTAACAGCCGCCAAATATTTAAAAAATGTTGATCATTGCATCTCTTTTCTCTGCAGATTTCTTTATATGTGCGCGGTAAATCAAACTTAGATGCGCAGTTTAAATTTCTGCGAATGTCGCCAATATTTAAGAGAAAAATGAAAATTCGAACGTACTTCTTTTGTCTCTTTCAAGCTTCATACCTTATTCAATCAAAGGAGGATGGGGACATGTACTCATTTCGCTCTTTATATTTACATACATACAAACGTGGGTCGCACATTACATTAGCTGGCATGTTCGACCGCGTACAAACAGATGTTTAGTAAACATACAAATCTCTCAAGATATCCGTAGCTATACTGACTTCATTTCTACGAACCCTACGAAAAAGACTGTAATATAGACTCAAAAAGAATCTATAAACAAATTAATGAAACTAAAATGTTCATCTCCGTGATATCTTATCTATAAAAGGCAGATTTTCTCTGTGTGTGTATGTTTAAAATTCATACATTTACACAATTCCAAATTTCTAGCATTAAAGAATCGCAATTAATATTCTAAATACAATTTGTTAGGTCACTGCGTCATTTTTTCATTCAAAATAATTCCTAATAGCAAATAAAATCCATAAAACTTCACAAGTAAATATTTTCCCCCCTAATAAAATCTAATTTCCTCTTTCTACAAATCCTTTCAACTCCTACTTTCTCTTATGAACCTTTACCAACCATCCAACAACAAATACAAAAAGAAAAGAAGGAGAAACACTGACAGTAACAGAAAACCATTTCAGTATCAAAACTGAAACAATCACATTTTGATACTGTAATGACAGTTTCACTTTAATGGTTTCATTTTAATACTCATTCTAATTTCTAATTGGCAGGAATTGTAAGTTTTATTTCTAACTCGTCCTTCACCATGATAACAACAGAAAAAAAAAAAAAATAGTCACACATCTTTTTTAAATACGATCGACAAACATTTATTCCCTACAAACTGTGACTTTTTAAAAAAATCTTTTAGTAAATCTTGAGATTAACACCTGCACGATTACCTACCTAACCCTAACCCTAACCCCAACTCTAACACTAGTGAAAATCGTGCAGCCCATGCCAACATGGAAAACGGATGTTAAACGATGGTGATGACATATATGTATATACTTGTGTGCCTGTGTTTGTCTCCCCACCATCGCTTGAGAACCGATGTTGGTGTGTTTATGTCCCTGTACCCTAGCGGTTTGGCAAAAGAGACTGAAAGAATAAGTACTAGGCTTACAGAGAATAAGTTCTGGGGTTGATTCGTTCAACTAGAGGTGGTGCTCCAGTATGGCTGCAGTCAAATGACTGAAACAAGTAAAAGAATATATATTTATATAAACATGTATGTTTTTCTGATATTTCTGTCCTTAGGTTCCACCTTGAATACCCATCGTCCAATGTTGCTTTGCTGTGGCCATACATTTTGTGAATCCTGTATAAACAAGTGGAAGGTCAAGAATAAACTCAAGTGTCCAAAGTGTAAGGTCAGTCTGATTTTTTTTTTGTTTCTTTTTTGTCTGTATTTTTCACAGTTGTGGCTCTAATTATTGGAACAATAGAATGGCTGAGATGGATGCCATTATTGTTCCTCTTGAGCTTCTGCAAGTCAATGCCTGTGGGAAAGACATTACCAAAGACCAATTTTAGAGGTTTGACATACTGGAAAGGAAGGGCTGTCGAAATTTGTAAAGCTTTTCATTACCACCCACATCTGCATTGAAAGGCAGATTTTGTTGAGGGTCTAAAGTCTCCCTTGGGTTTTGCTACTAAATCATGTATACCAAAGGTTCTCAATGAGGGCCATATGGCTCCTTGGTGGAGGCATTTTGGAGAAAAGGGACTCTCTTGTACCAAAGAGCACTCTTTCAATAGACAAGACGTTGATCTCATAAGTGTCGCATGGTGGAAATAAATGCAATTACCAAACTTTCAATTTATCATTTCATTTTTTTTTTGCATTTCAATTTGTACATCTGTACAAGCACATATGTAAAACAACGTCCTTTATTTTTTAATCATTATCTGCTGATATCAAAATAAGTAGTATATTGAAAAATGAAAATATTTTCTAGGAGGGCCATTTGTGACTCCAAGGGTCAAAAGGAGGCCTTTGGTCAAAATGGGTTGAGCACCTTTGATATATACCATTAAACAATATGTTACATGTTCACTCTTGGAAGTAAAACAAGAAACGAACTTTAAAAATAACTGCAAGAGTTTACTCCTCCACAAGGAAGTAAGTACGGTGGATGAAGTAAAAATCCTCACAAATTCTGGTGGTTGTAATTCATCCATTGTTTGGATATTTCAGCTCAGGTCATCATTGGTTTCATGGGCTCTATTATATTAATTTTGCTCTGGTGAATAATGGCAGGAAATCAACATGACTTGACTTCATGAAAATCACTCACCCCTCTGCTTGTCAACTCGTCTTTCATCCTTTTGAGGGCAATAAAATAAGTACCAATTGGGTGCTGGGGTGAGTGCTATTGACTGACTTCCACTACCCCAAATTTTCAAGCCTCTTGACTATAATGGAAAGAGTTATAAAATCAATTTTTTTCAAAAATTCTCCTTGCTCTCTTTGCAGCAAAGCACAAATTTTACGAGAAACAGAGGAAGTGTGAAAGCCCTGCCACAGGATATTTATGTATCTGGTTTGTTGGCCCTCAATCAGCAGACTCTGTTCCACCGGTAAGACAGTTCTTCTGATTCTTCGCTTAGAGGCAGATAATCTTTGACTTTTGTCTATTTTTTTCAGAAGGAATGTGTTTGTTACAGGCATAGGCATGGCTTTGTGGTTAAGAAGCTTGCTTCCCAACCGTGTTGTCTTGGGTTCAATCCCACTGCACAAAACCTTGCCTTGGGCAAGTCTCTTCTAATTTAGCCCTGGGCTGATCTATACAAGCATGGAGGAGTTGAATGCTAAATGATGATGATATCATTAACCCTTTTGCTACTGTATTTCAGTTGAGATGCTCTGTGTTTCTTTCAATTAATTTTAAATATAACAAAGAATGGAGGAAAATAACTTAGGTGCTGTTAGGAACATAAATTGTGACTAAGGTTTGGTGGAAGATTTTAATTCAAAACTGGTGCTGGCTGCTGGAGCCTACCGGTGAGAATTTAAATGGAAATTTGGCAGGATGGTCATTCACCTGCTGACATTCATTGACACTGCATCAAAGAACAAAGGAAAAAAAATGCACTCAACACTAGATCTGAAGACACCTCTAAAGTGGGGGACACCATGTCGGAAACGGTAGAGAAGTAGGGGCTGAAACCGGATGTGGTTCTTCCTGATGATGTCTTTAGCCACTGGATCCTGTAAAGGGGCTGTTGAGGTTGCGAATGACGAAATGTAGTTGGAATTCCTGAAGACAAGACATTTGTACTAGAGAGCCAGAGGTGGTTTCAGCTATGTATTTTGGTTACCAGTCACAGCATTTAATTTATTTAATTAGGATAAAGTTTGGGTTATTGCTTTATTTTTCAGGGAGTTTCACAATCCGATCTCTTACTCTCGTGAAAAGGCACCTGTTGTGCAGAAAAACAAAACTGGTAAGTTTGTTTACTTGATTAATTTGTTTACGTAAATAGTTTATGTGGCTGGCGCTGTCTAAAAAACACCCAGTGCCCTCTGTAAAGTGGTTGGTATTAGGAAAGGCATCCAGCTAGAGAAACCTTATCAAAACAAATGATTGTAGCCTAGTGCAGCCCTCTGGCTTGCCAGCTCTTGTCAAACCATCCATCCCATACTAACATGGAAAAATGAATGTTAAATGATGATGGTGATGGTGATGAATTAATTCATTTATCTAATTAACATGTTTATATAGTCACCAGAACATTGATTCTCAGTTTTCTACACACAAGGCAGGGTTGTCAGACATAACTTTGTGGAACTAAATTTTTAATTTCCCCCAGCTGTTAAGTTTATCTAATGGCAGTAGTCTAACCAATCGAAATGTGTATGTGGCTTTGTGTTTCAGCTGTTAGGCTCAAACTGGCCAGATCTGGTCTCTTAAACCTACCCTACGATATCATTTTAAAAACGAACAGTTACCTCATCAAAATCTCAAAGCTACAAAATAATGCATGATTAGGAAGTGGAGAGACAAGTTACTGAAGAGATTGCAAGAGTGCAATGAAATGATTTAATTTAAAAAAAACCAAAAAAAAAAACCTATATACTGTTTATAAATTTATCTAAGGACTGAACCAGTGCGTGTGTTTATTACCGGCATAATGCCTCTCCCAAGGTTTAATTGTAAATAAACCTTACTCTTGACAGAATAATGTGAATGTTAAAAGGTTAAATGTGTGTGTGTGTGTGAGTGTGAGAAAGAAACTTGTGTCTTCTAGTCTTGGCATCTTGTGATACAGTCCCAGCTGGAGCACTTTTGATCATAGGCTTGGCCAATCAGAACTGGACGTAGGATGAAACACCAACTACAACTTGAACAACAACCTGTTACCTTCTTGTGGTTAATCTGACTGTTTTGTTACCTGTCTTCTCTTTGTAGTTTTCTGTTTTGAATGTCATCAGGTGTCCGCTGACATTGAATGCCTCCAGTGTGACGTAGCAATGTGCAATCAATGTTTCAAAAAGGTCAGTGCCATCCACCACTACTACTACCACTGCCACCACCACCATCACCACCACCTCTGCCATTATCACTACTACTGCCACCACCACCGCTATTTTGTTGCTTAATCATAGGTTTAACCCTTCAGCATTTAACGGGCTAAATCCAGCCAAAATACCCCACCTGTTTGATGTTCAAGCCAGCCCTATCCAGCTTCTCATACCTACCTCTCAATGTTATTCTTGAACTAAACAATCACATCACTGAAGTCTTGAATCTACAAAATATCTATGATTAATTCAAAATCACGTGACCACACGACTGACCAGACTATCAGATGTTACACATCACTAGCCACAATGCACTTTACGTCGTTTTAGCCATCAAATGACACCACCCTGCTGGCTAGGTGAACAGGCCAACAGTCCCCCTTGATCAAGAGGGGGACTGGAGCAATGTAAAATGAAGAGCACAACGTACCGCCTGGTCTGGGAATCGAACTCACAGTCTAGCAATCGTGAGTGCAACAGCCTAACCACTAGGCCGCATGCCTTCACTAATTGAAAATATTTATTTCTTTATTTCCTACAAGGGGCTAAACATAGAGGGGACAAAGGGATTAAGTCGATTACATCAACTTCAGTGCGTAACTGGTACTTATTTAATCGACCCCAAAAGGATGAAAAGCAAAGTCGACTTTGGTGGAATTTGAACTCACACTGAAATACTGGCAGACGAATTACCGCTCAGCATTTTGTCTGGCGTGCTAACGATTCGGCCAGCTCGCCACCCTTGTTGGAAATATTGTGAATAAATAATTACATGTGGCAGAGTAATCTGAATGCTGACGGGTTAAACCAAATATTTGTTCTTTACAATAATCTCTGACTATGGCATTTATTTCTCACTTCTGTCTATGTTGTTGTTCTTGTTGATGTTATTGTCGATGTACCTGTATTTTCCAGGTTCACACCAATTCTGTTGCTCTCAAAATGCATCAGTCTGTCCCCCTAGGTTCAGAGATGACTGCAATGTAAGTTCACAGACTTTTCCATCTTGAAAGTGAAGAAATAGAAATAATTCAGTTTGGATGGTTAGACTCAAATTAAAAAAAGAAATAAATAATGACATGTAAATATTGGGTTGAAAATCCCTTTTTGACAGAAAAAGTTGAAGGCTGCCTTGGGACTTGAACCCACATCCTTTGAAAATATGACAGATGTTCCACCATTGGACTAAAGCAATCCTTTGAATTTCTTTATTTTGCTATCCATGTGCAGCCTTCAGCTTTTTTATCCAAAGGGTTTTTTTAACCTAATATGTACATGTTATTATTTAAAGCTCTCTGTATTTCAAGTTCAACCATTAAAAAGGGATTATTTCATGTTCTCTCGAAGTTTCTAAATTCTTTTGATGTGAAGAAATACAATTATAATTTTTTAGAGTTTTATCCTCATTTTTAATGGTGACAGGGTTTTTTTTCTTTAATATTCACATGAACACTACATTTTGACAGTTTGCTCTCAATCATCACTAGATACCCTATTCTTTGACATATACAGGGTTGGCCAAAAGTCACCTGACAGTAAATCAAAACCATTTAATTCCAAGTTTTATTTATGTTTAACAACTGAATGAATTTAATATACCTCAGTCTAGTCTGGGCACCATATCCTATGCTGGGGCTTAGAACAAGAATTTTGGTTACATAGATATTCTTACGTTAGCATCATTAATTTATTTCTATTTGTTTAAAGAATTTTGGTTACATACATAGATAGTCTTACATTAGCATCATTTCAAATTATGCCAGTATATTTCTGCATTATTTTTTTTATTTATTTAACTTTTATTTCCATCTCTTCAAGCAACCAAGAAGTCGACAAGTGCCTTGTTCATAAGAATCGGATCCTTGAGTATTACTGCCAAGATGACAAAGTGAACATTTGCTCTCGATGTGTGATAATTGGCAAACATAAGGGACATAACATTGTCGCTATTGAGAAAAACGTACGTTGTGAATTGTCACATTTTCCTCATTTCTCTGGTCTTCTTATCTAGGATTATTCAATT
This sequence comes from Octopus bimaculoides, assembly GCF_001194135.2. NCBI lineage: Eukaryota > Metazoa > Mollusca > Cephalopoda > Octopoda > Octopodidae > Octopus > Octopus bimaculoides. Next base: position 2,296,541 of record NC_069004.1, read on the forward strand.
TTATTGTGTCTTTAGTCTTTAATCCTTGACTTCAAGAATTACCATTTCAAATTCTATCTTATTGTATAGATGCAGGTATGGTTGTGTGTTAAGAAATTTGCTTCCCGACCACACAGCTTTGGATTCAGTTCCACTGCGTGGCACCTTAGGCAAGTGTCTTCTACTATGGCTCTAGGCTAACCAAAGCTTTATTTGTGAATTTGGTAGATGGAAACTGAAAGAAGCCTATCTTATATGTGTGTGTTACAGTTTCCTTGTATTGATGTCATGTGATGTCAATACAAGTGGTGTTGTTTGTGTCCAATCTTCCCTGAAAACATATCTGGTCATGTGGAAGCATTACCTTACTTAGAAACAGGTGAGGGTTGGCAACAAGAAAGGTATCCGGTCATAGAAAATCCACCTGAGCAAATTCCATCTGACAAGAAAAATCCCACCCTGGGGTCTATTATCTTTGTTTTATTGTCTGTACATCTTAATATCAGGCGGTGCTCCAGCATGGCCGCAGTCAAAGAACTGAAACAAATAAAAGAATATTCCCTAATTAATATATGTTTCTATTGCTCTATTGGTTCTTTGTTGATGTTGTTGTTTCAGAATGAGATTTTGTTGGACAGTTTGAAAGAATCTTTACCAACAGCAAGTATTGTGATAAACAAAATGAAATCATCGTTAAAGGTAACAGCGCTTTGTTCCATTTCACTGGCTCCTTCTTCTTCTTCTAATTGTTATCATCATTAAGACGGTGAGCTGGCAGAATCATTAGCACGCTGAGCAAAATGCTTCACGATCTGAGTTCAAATTCCACCAAGGTCAACTTTGTCTTTCATCCTTTTTGGGGTCGATAAAATAAGTGACAGTTGAGTACTGAGAAATATGCTTAAACAGAGAGAGTAAGAAATATTAACCCTTTTGTTACCGTATTTCTGTTGAGATGCTCTGTGTTTCTTTCAAAGAATTTAGTAAAATGTCAGGAACATAAATTGTGACTAACGTTTGGTGGAAGATTTTAACTTAAAACTTATGAAAACAAGACATTTGTACTACAGAGCCAGAGATCGTTTCAGCCGGGTTGGTATCAAAAGGGTTAAGAATCATTCCTCTATTATATATTTTAACCCTTTCCTTACCGTGTTTCTGTTGAGATGCTTTGTGTTTCTTTCAATTAATTTTAAATATAACAAAGAATTTAGTAAAATAACTTAGTTATCATTAAGCAAGTGTTAGGAACATAAATTGTGACTAA
>NC_069004.1:2297796-2314361 GCF_001194135.2 Octopus bimaculoides
TTGAGATGCTTTGTGTTTCTTTCAATTAATTTTAAATATAACAAAGAATTTAGTAAAATAACTTAGTTATCATTAAGCAAGTGTTAGGAACATAAATTGTGACTAACGTTTGGTGGAAGATTTTAATTCAAAACTTATGAAAACAAGACATTTGTACTACAGGGCCAGAGGCAGTTTTGGCTGGGTTGGTAACGAAAGGGTTAAAATGTCTGTCAGATATGTTAGTATGAAATCAGCAGCACCAAAATGGCCATGCCAGAACGTCTCATACCCAGCATGTTTTTTTTTTTAACTATTTGTCTTGTCTTCAGGGACTATGTACATTGGCATCAAAGGATAAAGAACACCTTGTGACAGTCAGCAAAGCAATCCATGAATATTTCCATTTCTTACATGCAAAGTTACAAACGAGGTGAGACTAAAGTATTTTCACTCTATTTATGCACCTGCTCTCCACCCTTTCTGTACCGCTGCTTATCACCTCCTCCTCCTCCTCCTGATCCTATTTCCATCACTCAACCATTCACTGCATTCACCTGTATCTCCCCATCATCCTATCTGCCTCTTTCCTTTCAAACTCTTGCCAACGTACTCACCTACCCTTCCAGGGTCTCTGTCCCTGTTCTCTCTTCTACTCACTTTGTTCCCTGACACAATTCTCCAACATCTCACCAACCACCTTCTTTGTCTCTCTTACTAGCTACTCCTGCTTGCCCACCCTTATGTAATGCAGGGTAACCATGTATCTCCACCACTACATCAAAGACACCTGTTCCTGTCATACTTCAACCCCTCAGCATCGAACATAAAGCCACCTTCTCCTCTCTTATACCCCATACTCAGTCAAAGGGGTATGTCTTTGCAGTTAGTGACACTGCCATGTGTGGGGTGGAAACAACACTGTTTCCGCAGAAACATTATTAAAGCAAGCATTGGAGTTCAACAGTCCTCCAGCTCATCAGATACCATTGAACCATTCAACTCATGCCAATATGGAAAAGGGATATTAAATGATGATGATGGTGGTAGCAGTGGCAACACCTACACCGTCATTGTTGTCATAAAATATTGTTGACTTTACATCATTTAATGTCCATTTCCCATGCTGGCATGGGTTCGACACTTTGACAGGAACTGGCAAGTCACAAGATGGCACAAAGTTCTGCTGTCTGCTTTGGTATGGTTTCTATGAGTTGATGCCCTTCCTAACACCAACCACTTTACAAGATGTACCAGGTGCTTTTTATGTGGCACCACCAGCACTGGTGATGTTGTCAAGAAACTTGCAAGACAACGATATCCTTTGTTTCCAGTCTTCTGTAATACTATGTCTGATCATGGGGAAATATTACCTTATTTGGAAACAGGGGAGGTATGGTGACAGGAAGAGCGTCCGGTCATATAAAATGTGCCTCAAAATGTTCTTTCTGACTCATACATGCACGGAAAATTTGACATTAAAATGATGATGAGGAGGAGGAGGACATGTAACTTAGATGTGGACTCTTTGTTCTATGGCGTCATGCTGTTTACCATTCTGTTTCAGAGAAATGCAGTTAATTGAAGAAGCAGTTAAAACATTTGAGGAGAATAAGTTCCAATCTGAGAATTTTGTAAGTAAGATTTCTGTATCGTAATAGCTTTCTTGGCACTATTGAGTCACTTGTCTGGTTTGGTTTGTAGAATTGCAGCATCATGATTAATTATGATTGCATGATTATATAGTGTATTACACTGGTTAGTTTAGGATAAGGTGGTTGTGTGATGTGTGCAGCTATGGGATGTTTGTGAGTAGATGTCTCGTGAAACGTAGATAATTTTAGGGAGATGGGATGGCTTCTGTGAACCAGTCACCTGACTGCATAAACTCTTCCATTATGGTTTACAAGTAAATTGAATAAAATCATTATTCAGAATATTCCAGGCCATTTTCTTCATTCTGTTACTTTTTTTTTTGTTACAGAAAAAACAATTGACTGAAGATTTGAAGAATTTGGAATCTGATTTTAACTGTAAGTCTTTTATAGTTTGTTGTGTTTTTGAGAAAAAGCAGTATTTGCATATTTCATTGTATTACTTTATATACTGTAGGTGCATATGGTTGTGTGGTTAAGAAGCCTGCTTTGCAACCATGTGGTTTCTAGTCTGGGTTCAGTCTTTGAGTAACGGAAACGGAAAGAAGTCTGTTGTATGTATATCATCATTACCATCAATGTCTTGACATCTGCTTTTCCATGCTTACATGAGTCGGACAGCATTTGTTGAGGAGGAAATTCTACGGCTCGATGCTCTTCTTGTCACCAACCCTCACCTGTTTCCAAGTAAGGTGATATATCCCCATCTCCAGACATCTTTTCACAGAACATTTGGAATGAAGGATGCCATTTGCATGGTAGTAGCACTCACAGAAACCTAGAACCATGTTGTTGGGAAGCAAGCTTCTTACCACACAGTCACTCCTGTGCCTGCATATATATATATATATATATATGATCCAGCAAACGGGGCCTCATATCAGTGAGGGTGGCTGGTGCATAATGATGCTGTCGTGAGGTAGGCCCTGAAATGGCACACATTCTCTCCTGATGACCCCAAACACTTTGCGGAGCTTTTGACTGGTAGGACTTACTTGTGCAAGTTGTTTGCAAAACATCTGAAAGAAGGTGATGGCAGTGGGCACTGAAATACAGACCAGTCTACTGCTGTCCCTTCATTAGTTGTGTGTATGTGTAGAAAAAGGGCTGAGTGTGTTGTTTTATGATTACGATATCCAGAATTGTATTTATGGTTTAGTTTAGATTAGAAACTTTGACCTCTACCTCTATCTGCAGCTGCTGTTGAGATGTTAAATAACACTGAAGAAATCCATGGCAATATCTTGAAAGTTATAAACACCATCAAAAATGCAGAAAATATTCCATGTTATCTGAAATTGCCTGAAAATGACAAAGCATCGTTCCAGTAAGTGTCCATTGAGATTTTTCTCCTCCTTGTTGTTCTGTTCTTCTCATTTAGTTATCTTGTTATTTAGGCCAGCAATTTATGATGCTACAATCTGGTCAGGGATCTCACCACAGACTAATGAGACATGCTACTGGTACCATGTAAACCACCACACAACATGGACTGGACCCTGTGGTGGGTCCTTAGCGAATAGCAATCCTCTAAAGTTTGTTCTGAGTTGTGATGGTTTTTCTTTATTTTTCTTCTTTAGATTTCTTCCAAATGGAGACATTGTTAAACGTATTGGAAGTCTGGGACGCATTGAGATGGATGAAAAGCACAAGTAAGTATTTGGAAATTGTGTAAAGGTAAAGGTAAATTTACCTTTGTGAGTCATACTGACTCAAGAGCCAGTTTCCTGGTTTCAGTAGCATATGTATTCCCCACCTGGACGGGACGCCAGTCCCCTGCAGGGTTACTCATTTTTTTTGCCAGCTGAGTGGACTGGAGCAATGTGAAATGAAGTGTTTTGCTCAAGAACACAATGTATTGCCCAGTCCAGGGATTGAAACCGCTATCTTACGATCATGACTCGAACACCCTTACCACTAAGCCACCCGCCTACACATTGTGTATGTGTGTCTGCATATGATGGAAGCAGTTATTTGGTAATGTGTGTGTTCATCTCTCTGATTTTTGTGTGTGTCTGTGCATATGATATAAACAAGTATTAGGCAATGTATGTGTGTAGAGCTCCATGTGTGTGTGTGTGTATGTATTTGTGGGTGCGTATGATATAAACACTTATTTGGTATTGTGTATACATACATACCTCTTTGTAACTTTGTGTGTGTATGTACCCCTGTGTGATTGCATGCGTGTACCCTTGTGTGATTGTGTGTGTCCCTCTATGATTGTTTATGTGTATATGAAGGCAACAAGTCATTGGCTGTGTGTGGGTATTGTTGTTATTATTATTATTAACTAAAAATGTGTGAGAAATTATTGTAAAGAAGTTAACTCAAACTTTTGATGTTTCTGATCCTACCACAGGCATTTAATCTCATCACTTGAAGAATTTCCAGAAGCCATCACTAAGGAAGATTTGGAGAGTAGCAAAGATATCACTCTTAGCTTCCAGTTATTTTCATATCCTAAGGTCTTTGGTAAGTAAGATGATGTCACATGTAGCTTTATGTAGCAGACCATCAAACTACTGTCTGAAGATTGTGGTTTGATTATATTCCTCACCCAGCCTCATATTGTGTCCATAGAATTGAAAGATGAAATTACAGCTTGTTTGACGATGATGACTAAGGACCTCATGTAGGAGAAGATGGGGCACAGTGTGTATAATAATAATAATAATAATAATAATGATGATGATGATTACAAATTTTGGCACAGGACTAGCAATTTTGGGGGAGGAGGTAAGTCGATTACGTTGACCTCAGTGTCCAACTGATACTTATTTTATCGATCCCGAAAGGACAAAAGACAAAGTTGATTTCGGTGGAATTTGAACTCAGAATATAGCGATAGACAAAATATTGCTCAGCATTTCGCCTAGCATGCTGATGATTCTGCCAGCTCACCACCTTAATAATAATAATAATAATAATAATAATAATGATAACAATAGCGATTGTTATTGCTTAGTCCTAGGTCAACCCTTGTGGAACAGACCCTTGTCAAGCACATTCCAGCTATGACCATCCTGTCTTTTCAAGTGGTGTGTATATTGATGTGAAAACACAATCAGCAAGTGCTATTAAACAAAAATATCTCACAGAGTATATTGTCACTGAGTTGCACTGATACCTGTCTTCCCATTATGTTTGTAAATGTAGGGATCCAGTGATTGTTTCATTATAAACATGTAAAAACAACAATGCTATCGTTTATGAAATGTGTGTAAAAAAAAAAAACAACAACAATAATTAAATGGTTTCATCTCTTCTGATCTTCTGTATTTTGGTTGTCCATTATAGATAAAGAACCGGAACCAAAACCCTCCTGTGAGAAGCAAGCACTGAGACGACCCCACCTGCTACAAAGATCAATATCTGGTATGGATTGTTTTCATTTAAGTTTAGTATTTTAAACCTGGTTTTTTTTTTGGGGGGGGGGGTTGTTCTTTGCTTGAACCCAGCAAAATTAAATACACCATTTGTACACAGAATAATGGTGATTCTGTTTTTTGGATATTTCACTTCAGGTCAAGTTGAACAAGTGTTGGTGACGCATTTGAGAAACCCTTCTGACTTCATGGTGCAGAAATGTTCAAACATTCAGAAGTTGAAGACATTGATGAAACAGATAGAGAATTGGTGTTTGGCTGCATCAGGCATTAAAGACAACTTGTTATTAGATGTAAATCTTGGTAAATCAGTTTTTTTTTTATATGTTATCTTCATGCTCAGGCATAGCTGTGTGGTTAAGAAGCTTGCTGTGCAACCACATGGTTTATAATAAAGTATATATATATATATATATGTATATATATCATCATCCTAGTGGTTAGGGTGTTGCACTCCTGATCTAGTGATTGTCGGTTCAATTCCCGAACTAAGCAGTGGATTGTGTTTTCTGGGAAAAGCACTTTTCCACATTGCCCCAGTCCTCTCAGCTGTAAGTGGGTACAACCCTGCAACGGACTAGACTTCTGATCAGGGGAAATGTTGGCCTTCTCACCTGTCATCATTTGAAAGCTAAAGTGATGCAAAGTGCATTGTGATCAGCGATATTTAACAACATCTGATAGTCTGGACAATCACATGATATACATACATAAACACACACACACGCAGAGTAGACCTGAACTTTCGACTTATGAGCAAGTTGAGTTTGTCTTCTGAACTGTCTCCTCTCTGCATGGAGAAATGCAAACCAGTGAAAATAAAGTTGTTGTTAATGGGAGATAAGTACGCATCTGTTAAAATAGGGGTGACCAAAATGGGGCAATGGATGTGAAAAAAATACCCAACAAAATAAAGGGTTAATTAGGTTGAGTTTTATTTGTGAAATAGTTTTGAATTTACTGCAGAAAATGATCTACGTCTGTGATGGTGAGTGGGGGTGAGGGACCACTAGGAATGTGGTCTTAGAACCAAGCGGGTGGCAGGCCTGAAAAAGTCTATGAACCACTCTGTTAAAACATCACGTATATCAGTGATTCTCAACCGGGTTCCATATGGACCTTAGGGATCATATAACCTTGGTGGGGGGAGGCCCACTGCAATAAATTGCTTAGACTTCTAAATTACGCAAAATATTTTAACAATTTTTTCATAAAATTCCCAATAATATTCTAAAAATATAATAGCTTCTTTTTGAAACATTGAATGGTTATGAGGGCCCACCTGAGTAAAATAGGGGTCATAGAGGGTCCAGGAGCAAAAAATGGTTAAGAAACACTGACCTGTATGTTCGCTTTTCAGTTTGTCTGTGGAGCGATAACGACCAGTTTTGGTAGCACCTGTCATTTCTGTTGCATTCTCTATCTTTTCTTTATTCTCAGACGACTTTGTTTTTGCCCAGTATTCCTTGGACAATAACTGGTACCGTGCACGGGTGAAGAGGGTTGAGACTGTCTTTGATGATACACAGAAGGCTTATATCAAAGTAGTAGAGGTTTTCTATGTTGATTATGGAAATTCAGAGATATTACATATGAACAAGTAAGTACCTGGATGTTACCTGCATTTCACCTGGTTGGTCGTTCCATTGGCCTTTACATTTACCATCCCAACAGACTTCTATTGTTTTGTATTTTACTTGTTTCAGTTATTGGACAGTGGTCAGGCTCAGGCACCACCTTGAAGGGTGTAGTTTAACAAAATAACCTCAGTATTTTTTTTTTTCATCAGTTTCTTTTGCTGAACTGCTAAGTTACAGGGACTTAACGAAACCAAAATTGGTTGACAAGCATTAGGAGGACAAACGCAAAGACACACACACACATACAACAGGACTCCATACAATTTTCATCGACCAAATTCACTCACAAAGCATTGGTCGACCCAGGGCTATAACAAAAGATGCTTACTCAAGGTGCCACACAGTGGAACTGAACACAGAACCACATGATTGCTCAAAATCTCCCTGAATAAGGGTTGTTTAAGGATGTCAAATAAAACACCCATGTTTCCAGAGGTGAATTATTCAAAACCAAAAAATATTCCTCTCAACACATGGCTATGATGCTCCCCCACTACTTCTGCTCGTGATCAGAGATGCACATATCGTCAGCCACCAAGGGACATGCTCAGCTGGTTATGGTTAAGCAACTGACAAACAAATCTGTGGTATTGAACAGAAAATTTGCTGTAGCCCATCTTTTATATCAAGACAAAACAATGTACATGATAACACTTCCAATTAGTTAAGACCAGAAGCCATGAGAGCCACTGCCTGGTACTGCATCAGGGCATTCAATATTTCTTCTGACTCTTTACGATCTGAGTTCAAACTCTACTGAGGTCATCATTGCCTTTCATTCTTTGGAGATCAATAAAATAAGTATCAATCAATGTACTAGGATTATGTAATCAACTCAACCCCTCCTCTCAAAATTGCTGCCCTTGTGTCAAAATTTTTATTGTTATTATTATTGTCTTCTTTAGGTTATTGCTGCCACCAGTGAAGTTCTTCAAAGAACCAGAATATGCCATCAAATGCTGTCTATCAAGCATCACTTCAGTTTCTCAGGTCTGTCTGTCTCGTCATCTTATTTTCTTGAGGTCTTATTTCTCCACCTCCACCCACACCTATATAATTAAAACTACTTCACAAGTGATTATAATTATATGGGTGATGGCGTGGTTATGCGGTTAAGAAATTTTCTTCCCATGCCTTCACTTAGCATGATGTCCTGCCCTTGAGTCTAACTCCAAATCAATCATTATTATTATTATTATCATTATTATTATTATTATTATTATTAAGGCTGCAAGCTGGCAGAATCGTTAGCACACCAGGTGAAATGCTTAGCGGTATTTTCTCTGCCACTGTTTTGAGTTCAAATTCCGTTGAGGTCGACCTTGCCTTTCATCCTTTCAGGGTTGATAAATTAAGTACCAGTCAAGTACTGGGGTCGATGTAATTGACTACCCCTCCCCACAAATTCCAGGCCTTGTGCCTATAATAAAAAGGATTATTACATTTCATATCTGTTAATTTTTCTCTCTTCTTCTTCTCCAGGATGATGTTTGGTCTGCTGAGGCCATCAAGGTGTTTGCTACAATAGTTCATTCCAAAATACTGACCATGACCGTAAGTCTCATTCTTTTCTCATTTGTTGTTGTCTGTAGTGTTTAGTTAGCCCAGCTGGAGCAGAGTAAGGGCACTAATATGAGTTACCTCTGCTTTTCATTCTTTCAACAGGTATTGAAAGAGTTACATGGTGTTTGGTACTGCAATCTATGCACACCTCCTAACAATCATATTCGAGACGACATCCCCACATTCTTGCAAGATGCTCTGGTGTTCCTTGGCTATGCAAAATATGACACCGGTGAAACTTCGTTGCTTCTTAAAGGTCAATTTTAGTTTTTTATGTACACAACTTTTATTTATGCATGTAGTAGGCTTAGGTTTGGCTGTGTGATTAAGAAGCTTGCTTCCTAACCGTGCTGTCTTGGGTTCACTCCTACTGCGTGGCACCTTTGGTAAGCCCAGAGCTGTCCTCTATGATAGCTCTGGGCCTGCAAAAGCCTTATGAGTGGGTTCGATAGATGGAAACTGAAAGAAGCCCATCATATGTATATATACACACACACACAAAAAAAGCATGGTACTATTTTATTGATCTATTTTGCTGAACCGCTAAGTTATGGGACATAACCACACCAACACCGGTTGTCAAGTGGTGGATGGAAGACAAACACAGACACACACACAAATACATACATACATACATATATATATGACAAACACAGGGCTTTAGTTGGCCCGAGGCTATAGCAGCAGACACTTTCTCAAGGTGCCATGCCGTGCAGTGGGATTGAACCCAGAGCCATGTGGCTTGCAAGGAAACTTCTTACTACACCTGTGCCTATATTTATTCACATTGTTTTGAATTCATCATCATCATCAGCATCATTTAACATCCGTTTTCCATGCTGGCAATGGTTAGACAGTTTGACAGGAGCTGGTCACCATGGTTCCTGCAGCTTGATGCCCTTCCTAATGCCAACCACTTTAGAGAGGGTACTGGGTGCTTTTTACGTGGCACCAGCACCTATGAACCCACATGATTAGGGATGCTCAACTGGAGAGAGTTGCAGGGGACGAGCCTGTAAGCAAGAGCAACCATGCTTTTACTTAGCTTTTGAGGTTACTTTAGTAATTTCAACATTTCGTTGATGTTATTGCTTATTTTTTGAATGACATTGTAGGTTATGTGTGAGAAGTCAGATTTGGTCAGTTTGAACATAAGCAAGAATTTTTGGATTTGGATATGGCTGGTTTAAATGCTAAAAGGTTAAACACTTGTCTTTTTGGTTTGGTATCCAAGATGGATAATCTGATGAAATCATTTCTCTTTGTGTTTCCCAGATGTAACAAGTCGTGATTACCCTTCCGCTGAACCGAGATACGTTTCAGAGACGCTTGAAGTGATGGTCACTCATGCAGAAAGTCCTCTGCATTTCTACATTCAAAAAGTAAGTAAAATATCTTTTTCGTTTTTAAACTAATCTCAGATCAATTAGCAGTAATTTTACAAGGTTTTTGTTATGTTTCATTTATACTGATCACCTCCTGAATCAGTAAGATTCTACATAGGCCCTGGGTTTATCTCTAACTTCCATAGGACCTGTAGATAACATTTTCGTATTGGCCCATACTATGCTCTGAAATGACTGTTGGTGTTTTGACACCTTTTGCCAAAAGCAAGAATTTTCTGCATGGTAAACCAGTGAAAATGGCCCTTTGAACCTATTTGAACTGATCTAAAAGTTTGTTTATAAATTCTTTGCTGTGGCTGGTTATGTTCTCCATTCTCAGCTGAAACACTAGTAAAGTTGATTTCACCTTTTAACCTTGTCGTGTCAATAGACATCAGTGAAATGCTCAGATTGATTGAATCACCATTGATTAAACCCTCGTTCTCTCCTTCCTCTACAATGTGAAGCTGATTGTAAGAAATCTTTTGTTATGTTTCATTCTCCACTTTAGATGGGCATTGAATACCAATACTTGGCTGTGTCTATGGAAGACATGCAGACTGTTTACCAAGCAGACACCAAAGATCTCTGGGTGATTTACTGTCCAGTTAAAGGTAACTGTTCTTTTTAACATCCATTCTTCCTGTATCGACATAAGCTGGATAACAGTAGATTTAGACATTATTTAATTTTGAGGATGCTAAAGGAAGCAGTCTTTGGGTTTTCTGTAATTCTAGACAGCGTTGAAAGTAAAAGGCTTCCTGGAAGCCTCTGCAATTCTATAAATTGTCTCCTTTGACATGGAGCTGGCTAGGAGGGAGCTGTCCGGACTCCAACTGTCTATTGAGGCATGGTCTCTATGGCTGGATGCCCTTCCTAATGCCAACCACTTTACAGAGTGTGTTGGGTAAGATGGCAGAATCATTAGCAGACCAGGCAAAACGATTAGCAGCATTTTGTCCATCTAGACATTCTGAGTTCAAATTCCACCAAGGTTGACTTTGCCTTTCATCCTTCCGAGGTCGATGAAAGAAATACCTGTTGAGTGCTGGGGGTCAGTGTGATTGACTTACCCCAAAGTCTTCCAAACTTGCTGGCCTTGTGCCAAAATTTGAAATCTTTATTATTATTATTACTATTTACAGATGGTGGTGGGTAGCCAAGTTGATAAAAGGTTCGACAAAAGACCTGTTATTTAGTTATTTATTTCCTATTCTGAGTTCACATCCTACTGGGACAGTATTGCCTTTCATTTCTCAAGGGTCAATAAAATCAAATACCAATCAAGTACTTCAATTGATGATTCTCAAATGTCCTTCTTTTTCCCCAACAAATTTGTGACTTTATCTCTCTCTTTCTCTCTCTCTCTCTCCCTCTCTCTTTCTCTCTTTCTCTCTCTCTCCCTCTCTCTTTCTCTCTCTCTCCCTCTCTCTCTCTGTCTCTTACTCATGTTTTTACTTTCTATTCAGACCTGGTGTGTGCTTGTCAATGTCCTAGCGATAACATGTGGTACCGAGCCAAAGTTATTGATGTACCAGGTGAACAAATGGTCAATGTTTGTTATGTAGACTATGGAAATACAGAGATAGTCTCGTACAGAAATCTCCGCAAGTTACTGGATAAGTTTATTATGTTACCCATTCAGGTAAGAGAGAACTCCTGTCACGTTCATCTTTCTCATATTGTTATTAATATTACTATCATATTTTACAGCTACTTTATTTTATATCTTAATTTGTTAATAATAATAATAACATGGTAACAGGAAAAACATCTGGTTATGGAAAATATACTTCATGAAACTGGAGTTAAATGTTGGTCCTTAAAAGTTTCACAAGACCCGTATTGGCTTTTACATTTTTATACTTGGTCCCTGATGTCTCAAAATCTCTTCCTCTCATTTTCAATGATTCATTTTATTTATTTTTTTTTTTCTTTGAAGGCGAAACTTTGTAAATTGGCGTATGTAGAACCACTGGATTCCAAGGAAGACTGGACCATGGTAATGCATTTCTTGTCTGCCTTTTTTCTTCATACATACATACATATCCCTACATTATACATATATCCACACATACACACACACATAAGGACAATTACCCCTGAGGACAACAGATGATGATTTAAAACTTAATATATTGCAGATGGGGTAATTAAGGCAGTTAGCAGGCAGAACCATTAGCATGCCAGGCAAAATGCTAAGCAGCATTTTGTCTGCCTTAATGTTCTAAGTTCAAATTGCACCGAGATCGTCTTTGTCTTTCATCTTTTCGGGGACACTAAAATAAGTATCAGTTGAATGCTGGGGTCGATATATTCGACTACCCTGCTTCCCTCCAAATTCCAGGCCTTGCAGAATTGTTAATGCATTGGACAATATTTTTAGCAACATTTTTTTCCTGCTTCACATTCTGAATTCAAATACTGCTGAGACCGACTTTGTCTTTCGTCCTTTCAGGGTTGATAAAATAAGAACCAGTTGAACGCTGGGGTTCATGTAATCAACTTAACCGTCTCCTAAAATTGCTGGCCTTGTGCTAAAATTTGAAATCAATATTCTCAAACTTATTTTCATAATGCCAAACTTAACCTGGTTTGCATAGCTGAGTGTACAAACCCCCTCCCCCCACCTGCTAAACATGACACTGGTCCCTCACAGGGTTAACTTCTCAGCTCTCGCTGGAACTCAAGTTGAGTGGAGTGCAGCAATGTGAAACAAAAGGTTTTGCTCAAGAAAATGTTGACTGCCTGGTCCAGGAATTGAAACCACAATCTGACAGTCACAAGTCCAACACCCCTAACCACTAGGCCATGTACCTTCACAGTCAGCATGAATCTTTTGCAAAATAAACATATAGATGGGATTATTTTGTTAATTTTTTTTTTTGGTGATATTCCAGGGAACCAATTGGTTAGTTGAAAATTTTCTTCTGAAAGAATGTCTTATCAAAGTTGTTGGTAAGTTGAACGTTGATGTTTCTTAAAAACTAAAATATTGCTTCTCTGTATCCAGTAAAACTAACGATGTAGCAATTAATTCATTCTTGCTTCTTATTCACCATCATCATCATTTAGCATCCATCTTTCCGTGCTTGCATGGGTCAGACAGAATTTATCGAGGCAGATTTTCTATGGCTGGAGACCCTTCCTGTCACTCAATACTCAATCAGGGATGATGACATATGGTTAATCAAGGCTAAACAACAGCAAGAAAAGACATATTGGATGATGTTGTGTTAGAAAGACTCTGCCTAAATAAACACAGAATGGTCACTACTAGATTCCCTTTGGCCAAAGACATTCTGCCCCATGAGAACTGACCTGGAGCTAAACTACATCATCTGCCCCCTTTTTTTTCCAGGTTTCAGCAATGTTTATTTTCCATACCGGCTTGTCCTTTATAGGTGCCTGTGCTGTATAAACGCACCCAAGCTGCTGTCACAGAAAAACACCCAGCATTAGGAAGGGCATCCAGCCATAGATACCATGTCACAACAGACAATTGGGGTCTGGACAACTCCCCAGCTGACCAGCTCCATGTCAAACCGTCCAACCCATGCCAGCATGGAAAATGGACACTAAACACTGATGATGATGATGATGTTGTTAAATGATGAATAAAATCACATTTTTGCTTTCTACACCAACAGCTGTCCATGATTCCTATACAGAAGTGGTTCTACAGCACACAGAGTCGAATTTGATTGTCAACGAAGCTATCGTAGAATTGGGATATGCTAAGAAGTCTGCAACAGCGTATGTAACCCTTGAAACAGCATTGTTTTTCTTTCCTTTTGCTGTGTTATAAGAATTCATAAACTTTTGAGAGAGCATGGAATAATTCTCTTTCGGAACAGTGGTTCTTGAAGCACATAAAGCTTTTAAAATAACGTAGTTATTGGTTTGAAAATCCCTTTTGAATAAAAAAAGAGAAAAGGTTGGAGGCAGCCTTTGACTTTTTCTATCCAAAAGGATTTGTCTGCTATTTGGGGTTGACTTAGCCTTCCATCCTTTCGGGGTTGATAAAATAAGTACCAGGTGAGTACTGGGGGCTGGTGTAATCGACTTAGCCCCTCCCCTCAATTGCTGGTCCAGTGCCACAGTTTCAAACCAATATTTGCAGACTGGAATTTATAGCTTTTGTGTTCTTTCAGATACATTGTTCCAAAAGAAAGAATTCTTTATAACACTATATAGTGACAGGCTGTAACACTGTATATTGGCAGCTTGTAACATTGTAAGAACCGACTGTAACATTATATAGTGACAGGTGGTGACACTAGTGGCACACTGTAACATTGTATTGTGACAGTCTGTAGCACTATCTGGAAACAAGCTGTAACACAATGTAGTGATTTATTATCTCTGTCTATTTTAAGTCTAAAAGTCTGTTTATGAGTTCAATTTTTGTCTTCCTCAGACCTGACAAAATTCCTCTAATCTGCCACAGAAGTTGCGAAAGTCCCAGTATTAATGGATCCTTATCACCTGAACCCTCCATAGAGAAGGTAATGTTTCCTTTTTGTATTTCTTAAGTGAACTGAAATCGGTAAATTGATTAACAGGAAACGAAACGAAAATACTGCAAAAAATTGACATATTTATTTTTTTAACGATGTACTAGTTTATAACTCCAAACCCAAACCAAATGGTTTTAAGTTCAAATCTTGCTACTGGTACCACCATCACAACCACCTTCACCACCACCATTACTACTACTACTACTACACACACTCATGTGTGCATGTTTGTCTGCAGGCATGGCTGTGTGGTTAAGAAATTCTGTGTGTCCGAGAGCAGGTGTCTTCTGTTATGGCCTCAGGTTAACTAAATGCCTTGGGAGGTGAAAACTGTATGGAAGCTCATTGTGTTTGTGAGTGTGGTTTTATATATGTGTGTTGTTATTTTTAGTGAGACAGAAGTTTGCGTGTGTCTATTGGATGAGAAGCACATGTATTGTATATATACAGGCGTTTCTAGTGGAAGAGATGGTTTGTGTGTATTTATATAATCTAAGTGGTATATATATATATATATATATATGTGTGTGTGTGTATATGTATTGTGGCAAAGAAATATGGCCAGCAAAACTTATTTCTTTACCTTTCAATCCATTTCATTCTTCATTGATCCATCCCTAATCCCACCAATTGATAGCTCAATTACTTTTTTCTTTCCTATCAGAAGAATGACAACCTGTCTAGTACCATTCCAGTACAGCCCCCAGTAGACCACAAGAGTCCTCCCATAACACTGTCAGAGTCTCAAATAGAAGTTACCATTAGTGTATTCCATAGTTTGTCAGAGTTTTATCTGCACACAGTAGAAAACCACACGAAACTGACGAGGTGAGTATCAGCTAAAAACATTTCAGTATTGTTACGGATATAATTCAAGAGCTGCACTAAATTGAAAATAGTGGAAGGATCATTGTAATAGGTGCAGGCATGGCTGTGAGGTTAAGAAGCTCACTTGGCAACTACAGGGTGCTGGGTTCAGTCCCACTGAACAGTACTTTGAGCAAGTGTCTTTTAGGCCAACCAATGTCACTGAATGAATTTGGGAGATAGAAACTGTATGGAAGCCCATCATTGTGGGCTTTATGTATGTATGTGCGTGAGGAGCTGTTGAAAAGTTTCTGGCTTTGGGTAAAAGAAGATACAGGAGGATCAGTTAATTATGATTTTATTCAACATATTCCCTTCTCAGATTCACACACTTATTGCAGGGGTCCTTCAGTTTGACAAAGCCTTGAAAAAGAACTTGGAAGGTTAGGCCTCCTACCAGGTCTTTCACAATACCCTTAAAGCCAGAAACTTTTTAGCACCCCTTCATAATACTACATGAAGAAGCTTGCAAAACAGTCATAATCTTAAGGATGCTACATGGTTAAATAAATACACATTCACCTCTCAAACCACCTGACTTTAGGTTTTTACATATATATATTTATTTATTTACTTCTCTTTGTTGATCAAGTCTGATGGAATCCTTGGAAGAGTATTATAATAATTCCGAGGCTGAACCTGGCGTCACAGGTACAATAGGTGGTGATTATGCTATTTATTATCCAGTGGAAGGCAAACCATTCAGCTGGTATCGAGCTAGAGTTAACGACATCCTGCACAGCAATTTAATACAGGTAAATATAATGTACTTCACACCTTAATAATAATAATAATTGTTTCTGAATTAGGTAAAGGGTCAGCAATTTTTAAGGGAATAGATTAGATGATGCCATCAACACTAGTTTTGACTGATATTTTATTTTATTGTCCCTGAAAGGATAAACAGTTAAGTTGAATGTGGTTGGGTTTGAACTCAGAACATAAAGAGCAAGGATGTAATAATAATAATAGTAATAATAATAATGGTTTCAAATTTTGCCACAAGGACAGCCATTTTGGGAGAGAGGATGAGTCAATTACATTGACTCCGGTGTTCAACTGGTACTTAATTTATCGACCCTGAAAGGATGAAAGGCAAAGTCGACCGTGGCGGAATTTGAACTCAGAACATAGCGAAGGGTGAAATACCACTAAGCATTTTGTCCAGCCAGTGTGCTAACGGTTCTGCTCAACTGTTCATATCACAAGTTTATACTAACATAGATTTGATTTGATTTTTGAACTTAAATATTTTTTTTTTTAATTATCAAATTAAAAGAATGTCATTGTTTCAACTTCAGGTTTTCTTCGTAGATTTTGGCAACACGGAAATTGTTCAGGTATCGAGCATCCGTATGTTAGCTACTAATTTTATGGTGAATTCTTCCTATGCCATGAAGTGCCATCTGTCTGGCTACATCTCAGCTGGTGACAAAAAGGAATGGTCACAGACAGCTTGTGAGTTTGCTATTGAAGAATTAAAAGACAAACGCTATTATGTCGTTAAGAAGGTAGGTTACCAATGCCTTTTTATATACATATACACACATATATATATATATATATA
>NC_069004.1:2315234-2324497 GCF_001194135.2 Octopus bimaculoides
TTTGTCTTTTATGTTGTATGTCTTTTAATGTAATTTTATGTAAGCCCTTGTAGCCAATGAGCGAACTAATTATCATTATTATTATTATTATTATTATTATTATTAAGGGTGGCAAGCTGCCAGAGTCGTTAGCATGCTGGGCAAAATGCTTAGTGGTATTTTGTCTGTCTTTATGTTCTGAGTTCAAATTCTACCAAGATCACCTTTGCCTTTTCATCTTTTTGCAGTCGGTAAATTAAGTACCATTGAAACACCGGGATCATGTAATCGACCAGTGCCCCCCCCCCAAAAAAAAACATTTCAGGCCTTGCGTCTTGAGTAGAAAGGATTATTATTATTATTATTATTCATTTTGTTCATGTACAAGTATGGGTGTATTCATCATTATTATTTTATTTATTTTATTCAATTTTGGAAAAATGGAGACAAGTCTTCAACAACCCTGGAGTGTATTTAACTTATCTTTTTGCCTGACTTTTGGCTCACCCTGTATATTCATATCTGTAGATTACAACTAATCCTAATTAATCAAAGATATATTTCTTCATTTACAGACCACAAGTGAACACTAGTCCTCCTGTTACTTCAATTAGTGAAGACATGAAATGTCTGAAGCGACCCCCTGACATTCGCTTCAAGGATTACCCTTTGCCCTCGGAGAACGTAATCTATGTTGTCCCCACTTACATCGATGATGATGGGACTATATTTGCTCATGAATGTCATAAAGGTAAAAGGGCTTCTTTTGTGAGGCACAGTGTATGAATCTGACTTCAAACTGCACCTCTCTCATAATACACATCTCTTACTTCACCTCTCTCATATTATATCTCTTACTGCATCTCGTACTACACTTTGCTCACTACACCTCTCTCTTATATTAAATCTTACTGCACCTTCCACTGCACCCATCCCTCACATTAAACATCTCTCATATTACTCTTCTCCTACTACACCTCCCTCTATCATATTACACTTTTCTTACTACCCCCCTCTCTCTCTCATATTAACTCTTCTACTACACTACTCTTACTATATCCCTCTCTTTCATGTTATGTCTCTTACTCCATCTTTCATACTATGCACCCTCCACATTAAACATCTCTCATACTGCACCTCTCTCAATCTGTATTTCCCTCTTCTTGCATCTCTACCACTCTCACTACACCACCTCCCTCAGCATTACCACCACCACCACCACCATGTCCAGTTGATCTTTATATTTCTCTCCACTTTCCTAAATGTAACAAGAGAAGGTATTGAAGTGAGACCATTATTCATTCCATTCCAGACGAGACGTCCCCATTGGAAGAACTAAACAAGTTACTCCTTGCTCACTACCCTAACCACCTTGCTGAGCACATGGAACCGATTTGCTGGGAGATTGGTGATTCCTGCCTATGTTTCTATGAAGCTGAGAAAGTCTGGGCTCGTGCTACAATATTAGCCGTGCAAGAATTAATCAAGGTAAGGAATAAAGTGCAGATACAATGGTAATTAGAAAGGTCCTTGTCACATTTTTCTTCCTTTTTCTCTTTTTCTTTATATTTTTGTTTCCCCTAATTCAAAGTCTCTTCATCATCATCATCACCATCACCTTTTAACTTCCATTTTCCTTGCTGGCATGAATTGGATGGTTTGACATGGTGCTGACTGGCCAGCCGGGAGCTATCCAGACTCCAGTTGTCTGTTCTGGCATCGTTTCCACAGCTTGATGCCCTTCCTAACGGAATGGTGATGGAAGCGTGTTATTACACATCAAACTATAACAAATGTATCCTACTTTCACATATTTGTCCTCTGGTTCTCATCTAAGCATTACACATATCCTCCAGTATTACATGTCTCCGCATTACCCACCCAACCAAACATTAAACATTTACATACAGGTATTACGACTGTTTACATTGTTTCGTTCTACAGGTTCGTTACATTGACTATGGAAACCACGACATGGTTACACCGAACAAACTGCGACCTGATATTGAACCTGTTGCACATTTACCTCCCCTCTGTCTTCACATGAAACTTCATGGCATAGTTCCGGTAAGAAGCATCTGTTGTTATTATTATTATTATTATTATTGTTATTATTAAGGCAGCAAGCTGGCAGAATCGAGTTCTAACATAGAGGCCTACTCAAAGTATAAGCGTATGCAGGGGGCATTGGAGGAGATGGCATGATATGATACGTAGTCACAGGTATTGTTTTTATTAGTTTACAAAAACAGGATAATGCAGTAGATAGGAAAGTGGTGTGGGGTTAAAGGTTGCAAGTGCATGATGGGTAAGGTTGCAGGAAGGAGATAATCATGAGATTGTTGATGAAATGTCTCCCTGTTTTCTGTAGGTTTCTGGCAAATGGACCTCAAATATCTTGGACATCATGCATGGCATCATTGTTGGGAAACTGTGTGGAATTCAGCAAATGGTAAGTGATTTCAGTCAGAATTTTTATTTCTTGTAGAATATTTGGCTTTGATAAACCATCTTAATGTTGGCAGTATGAAGAGGCTGATACATTAGGTAGGTGCTGGGTTCAAATTCTGGCAGAATAGCCTGGTTGCTATTATTGATTATTTTGGGGCTTTTTTGTGCAAGCTAAATATTGTTGCTTAGCCCTTGATCAATCCTGTTCCAGCAAATCAAATGATCAAAAATTTTCCAACCTCATTTTATCTTTCATTAAGACATCATATATCTAGAGAATAATTCAGAACATCCATGCTCACTGGTGGAGAGTCTATTCAAGATCTAAATAGAAATAATTATGCTGCTGAGGTGGGAAAAATATTAGTCATCGACTAATATTTGTTCCTTATTTTTCAGCAAGTATGGGTGACAACTCCAGACATGTTTCGGTATTCTTCTGACCTCATCAGTGATGAAACAGCCACTGCATAAATGTTAAAGATTGTGTTGTGTTTGATATAGAAATATAAAATTGTGTAGTAATTAAATGTTTCAGAGAAGCCAGACAATACATAAGTTAGTATTAATGTGTTTAATAAAATGGAGCATTTATCATCATTATCATTTGATGTCTGTTGTCCATGGTGGCATGGGTTGGATGGTTTGACCAGGGCTGGTAAGCTGGAAGGCTGTGCCAGGATCCAGTCTGATTTGGCATGGTTTTCTATGGTTGGATGCCTTTCCTAACAATAACTACTCTGAGAGTGTAATGGGTGCCATTTGCGTGACACCAGTATCTGCCATGATTGATATTGTTCTGCTTGATGGGTTTTCTTCTCAAGCATAACATAATGCCAAAGGTCTCGGTCATTGCCTCTGTGAGGCCCGACTCTCGAAAGGAACTCAGCCAAAAGGTTAATAAAAGGTGCAAGTTTGTGATTTTAATAATGTGTGTGTATTATGTGGATTTTTACATTTCTGTGTTTTATTAATTTCTGTGGATTTTTAGAAGGACATGATGGTATTTTAAATACCATAGTGATTGAAAATTTAACATTCTTCAAAGCATATGTTATTTGTGTACCATATTATTTCCATTAGTCATCAAGAGAAAACGGAACATGTGAGGTTCGTTTGATAGATCCAGACGGTCAAGAATTGGGAGAACTTCTCTGTGATAAAAACTACACTTACCAAAAATATAGTCTCACTTTCTTAGAAGAACAAAGCGAAAAGATTGCACATATGTTGGAGGTTTGTTTCAAAAGCTTTTTCTCATCATCATCATCATCATTTTAACGTTTGCTTTTCCATGTTTGCATGAGTTGGAGGGAATTTGTTGAGGCAGTTTTCTATGACTGGACGACTTTCCTGTTGCCAACCCTCACCTGTTTCCAAGTGAGGTAACATTACCCTGTAACTGGAGACCAGGTATCTTTCCATAAAACTTTGGAAACGCCAACACCTGTTTACAACTATCATCTTATGTCAAGGCGTAGTGCAAGTAACATATATGCATGTGTGTGTATACATGTTCTTTTATTCTTTTGTTTGTTTCAGTCATTTGACTGTGGCCATGCTGGAGCACTGCCTTTAGTGGAACAAATCGACCCTAAGACTTATTCTTTGTAAGCCTAGTACTTATTCTATCGGTCTCTTTTGTTGAAACACTAAGTTATGCAGATGAATTTAGTACACAGAGATAAAAGTACACTGTTGCCAATATTTTTTTCCTGTTTTTCAGACATGCAATCCATACAAGAACATGAAGTCCACTTTGAACAAGTCTATTCCTGTTTTAGTGACACATGTCGAACTACCAAATGTGGTAAGTATTCCTTGACATTAGATGTCCAAATCTATTTTCTCTCATCATCATCATCATCATTTAACATCCACTTTCTATGCTGGCATAGGTTAGACAGTTTGACATGGACAGATGAATTAGAGGCTCCATCAAATTCTATTTCTGCTTTGGTGTGTTTTCTAAAGCTGGATGCCCTTCTTAACACCAATCACTCAACATGTGTCGTGGGTTTAAGAATAGGTATTTGTGTATGAGTGTGTATCTGTGTTCAAGTCCATTTGCCTTGAGATCACACCCTAATTGTGAACATATTACACATGTACTGTCATTTGTTTGCAGTCTTTCATCAAATGGCAATGGGGGTCCACCAGAATAAAACTCCAATCTAAGGGGTCCACTGATAAGAAATAGTTGAGAACCCCTACTTTAGATGTATGTGTTGGTATGTATAGCAAGAAACAGCTAGGTTTCTTTCTCTACCATTTTACAGAGTTCATAATAAGTTAATGTGTGAAAAACAAAATAGGGATTTTGGAAGAAGTGTCTGTAAAACTAGTTTTTAAACATTGAATGGCTATAGGGGTCCACCAGAATAAAATAGTAGAATCAAAGGGATCTACAGATGAAAAATGGTTGAGAACCTCTGCTTTAGACAAACAAATTGACTTCCAGTACTTTTGTAAGTCTGATATGTACTCTATGGGTCTCTTTTGCCAAACTGCTGAACTACTGGGATGTAAACAAACTAGCACCAGTTGTCAAGCAAAAAGAGAGAACAAACACAAAGACATACACACGTATTATGTATGATGAGCTTCCACACAGTTTCCATCTTCAAAGATCACTTACAGGGTGTTATTTTAGTCCTAGGCTATAGCAGAAGACACTTGCCCAAATAGCCACATTGTGGTTGTAAAGTAAGCTCGTTAACCACACAGCCATTATTTAGTTATTCATTTTTTTTTTATATTTCTATTTTCTGTGTCAGATATATTTCCAAAATTCCCAAAGGTCCAGCAGTGATGAGGAAAGTCATCGGATAAACTCGCAGCTTCTCCAGCTTGAAGAGATGTCAGTTGAACTCAACGAATATGCGGTTTCTGCTCCTCCGATTAAAAAGACAGTTGTTGGTGAGTTAACAGCTTCTTTGCTAATTCACTAGGTTTTTGGTAAATCACCATCATCATCATCATTTAAAATTTGCTTGGTTTCTGCGGCTGGATGCCCTTCCTAATGCCAACCACTCTGAGAGTATAGAGGGTGATTTTTACGTGCCACCGGCACAAGGGCCAGTCAGGCTTACTGGCATTGACCATGCTTGACTAGTGCTTTTTACGTGTTACCAGCACAGGAACCAGTCAAGTGGCACATATATATATATATATTCTTTTATTCTTTTACTTGTTTCAGTCATTTGACTGTGGCCTTGCTGGAGCACCACCTTTAGTTTCAGCACATGACCTCAGATCAAGACACTTGCTATGCAAGTACATCTCCAGAACATATTCTGTTGCAGGTAAAGCATGTTGCTGTCAGTTTACAGTGGATGACTGTTGGTACCGAAGTGTTATTGCTGATGTTAAACAGACCGATATGTTGGTTCTCTATGTTGACTATGGGACGTCGGAATATATTGATAGGTCAAGGTAAGAAACTTTTCAAAACATTCTCTTTTATTGGGAGTGGGAAGCAGAAGGCAGATTTTCTATGGCTTGATACCCTTTCTGTTGCCAAGCTTCACCTGTTTTCAAATAAGGTAATATTTTCTCCATGGATGGGTATGTTTTCAAGAAGATTGGTAATAGATGACAATCATACGAGATCAAGGCAAAGAGACACCAACCCATACTTAAGCCTGCATACACACACACACACACACACACACACGTTCATGTACATATATATATAGTGTATATAAATTACAGTATGTGTGTGTATAATGACTAATACATTTCCACAATTCTCAACCGATTTTCACCAAACTGTACACACACATCACTCATGTCCTGCAGATGGTCATGCACTATAACATTTTGCCCAGAGCTCCCACATAAATGGACATAGGTTTTTGTGTGCAAGGTCTTCCATACTTTTTTAATCCCTTTATAAAAGTGGAAGGATTTTGTCTATTTATTTATTTCAACTGCCACCAGTGACAGTGATTAAATTGACTAGGAATACTGAATGCATACATTTCCAAAATTCTCATAGATAACATAGATAAACAATGTTGGAAACCAAAACGAAATGCACACACACACACACACACACACACACACACACACACGCAACCGGTTTTGAACTTCCATCTACCAAATCAGAAGGCTTTGGTTGGCCCAGAGACACCAAAGTGCCATGGGGTGAGGCTGAACCCAGAACCAAGTGGTTGGGAAGCAAGCTTTTTAACCACCCAGCCATGCCTGCATAGAGTTTGTAGTATGTGACATGGTTATCCAGTGAGTGAGAACTGCATGGTTTGTGTCCAGTTAGTCTTTTCTTTTTCTCAAACGAATACTTACAATGTCTAATGTTTCAAGCTCTTAACAGTTAATTATGATGTGGAAATGTTTCAGGATTCGGGAAATCTCACAGAAGTTTCTAAAGTTACCCTCACAGGCTGTGCGCTGCGTTGTGAAGGGCATGAAGCCCTCAGATGAATCATATCAGTGGACTGAGGAAGCAATGAAGGGTGTTATTGATTCTGTCGTTAACAAAGAACTTGATGCAGTTTTACAGGTGAGGCTAATATGAAAGAGGGTTTTGCTGTGTGTGTGTGTGTGTGTGATTATGTAAAAGACTGTAACTGTTTCAATTTTTGGACCAGATGATGTGTTGTTTTCTTGAGCAAAACACTTCATTTCATGTTGTTCCAGTTCACTCAGCCGGCAAAAATGAGTAATCCTGCAATGGACCGGCATCCCATTCAGGAATTTATGTGTCATGAAACCAGGGAAACCAGCCCTTATGAGTCTAGCATGGCTCAAGAAGAAAACTTTACCTTACTTATCTTTTAAGCCCTAACACATCTTTTCTCTCTTTTCCAACTGAGGGCACTATGTATCTCCACTACAAAAGGTATTCATTTCTGTTCTATCATACTTTAGCCTCTTATCACCTGGCATAGAGACTCCTCCCTCAGTTCTACTTCCCCACTCTGTTGTGAGGTCTTGCAAGTTACTTGGTAACCTCACTGGTGCTGGTGCCACATAAAAAGCACCCAGTCTATCAGGTGGTTGGTATTAGGAAGGACATCCAGCCTTAGAAACCATGCCAAAGTAGGCAGTAGAGATTGGTGCAGTCCTCTGATTTGAAAGCTCCTGTTAAGCTGTCCAACTGGTACCATCATAGGAAATGGTTGTTAATGGTGAAAGAAGCTTTGTGGAATGTGTAATATTAGTATGTATGAGTGATGTAATACAGATGAGCTGAGAGAAAAACTGGGTTTAGTAGAAACCAGAAATGGTGTACAAGAGAAGCTGTAGCATGAAAATTGTTGAATAAAGAAGAACTAGGAGACTTCAGTGGAGGGAAATTTGAGAAAGAGGGGATAAACCAGAAATGGGTGAGAGCTGATCTCATGATGTTGAACTTCATGAAGGAGATGAAAAAAGGGACACTTCAAATGAAGGCATGGAAAATCAAACAGGAAAACGATGATGTTGATGATGATGATAAATGCACTCAAGACAGTGTATGACTGTCATTAACTCTAAATGTGTGGGTGTGTGTATGTGCATACATAATTACAAACGATCGTATGGCTGTTGAATTATCATGCATAATTATTTCTATTTTTCAGAAGACTCAACAGCCTTGGCATCAAGTTCAGCTGTTTGACCCAGCTGCAGGATCTACCATTGCTTACCAAAGTGTTATAGATTCTGAACTTGTAAGCTATGAAAGGGACTCCCCATAAGAAATTCTCTCTTGTAGGCGGGGAATAAAAGTCACATTTGGATTAAAATGTCAAACAGTTCTTCCCTGTAAAGGAAACTTGTTTCAGAATTCAAAATACAAAAAATATAACATCAAAAAGTTTCTCGAAAAGTAACTAAAAAGAATTTGAAATGAGAGGGAAAAAAATTTCATTCAATTAGAATGTTTAACTTTCCCTGACAACATTTCTGGATATAAGCGTTCACTTCTGAACTGGCAAAGAGAATGGTGTTTGTTGTATATTTATTTTTAATTTGATTTTGTTTAATTTGGAACATGAAAGTTAAAGATCGTTGCAGTATTATTAAGTTAAGAGGAATTAACCACTAATCTGACATAATAAAATAAAAGAGTTTATTTTATATTGAAGAGAGGGGGAGACATTGGTGGTTATTCCATCATCCCTTAATGCTAATTCTCAATTTTTAAAAGGGTTCCTTTCTCCTTCCTTTCGAGAAAAGGAACCACTTCACAAGTCAAAAACTGGCGTTTCATTACTCGATTACTCTCTGTCTTCCAGATCCTAATATTATTGCATAAACTCATGTTATCCCTAATTGACAAAGCCTGTGATCAAAGAGGATCTTAAAGAGATTAACACGTAATACGAGAGTAAAACGCAAAGCTTGACCATTGACATTTCAACTTTAAGGGAGATAACTTTGAATTTCCTTTTCAAGCAAAAAAGGCATTGCCATATTTTGTGGAATGGTTTTGGTTAAAATGTTTCTTTGTGTGTGTGTGTGTGTGTATGTATGTATATATATATATATATATATATATATATATATATATGAATATGTGTATATAGATATGTGTATGTATATATATACACACATATATATATAGATATATGTATATATATACATATATGTATATATATAAATGCATAAATGTATATGTGTGTGTATGTATATATATATATACATATATGTGTATGTATATGTGTGTATGTATATATATATATATATATATATGCATATATATATACATGTGTATGTATATGTGTGTATGTATGTATGTATATGTATATATATGTATATGTATATATATGTATATGTATATATATGTATATATATATATATATATATATATGCATATATATATA
>NC_069004.1:2324507-2332256 GCF_001194135.2 Octopus bimaculoides
TATATATATATATATATATATATATATATATATATATATGCATATATATATATACATGTGTATGTATATGTGTGTATATATATATGAATGTGTATGTATATATATATATATAAAGAAAGTTATCTGTGAAATTCTTGATTTCTCTATATTCTAATAAAACAATTCCTGCAAGCCTTTGTGAATAAAAGAAAAAAAAAACTTTTGGAAGGAAAAATAATTTGTTGACTTTATTTGTTGTCATCATCATCTTATTGTTGTTGATGTTTATGTTGGCATCATTGTTGCCTCCACTTCGCCATCTTTACAAAGATCAGATGGAATTTATCAAGGTAGGTTTTCTGTGGCCAGAAGCCCGTCCTGCTGCCAGTCCTCACCTGTTTCCATCATCGTTTAACGTCCGCTTTCCATGCTGGCATGGGTTGGACGATTTGACTGAGGACTGGTGAAACCGGATGGCTACACCAGGCTCCAATCTGATCTGGCAGAGTTTCTACATCTGGATGCCCTTCCTAACGCCAACCACTCCGAGAGTGTAGTGAGTGCTTTTTATGTGCCACCGGCACACACACACACATCGCTTGACAACCGATGCTGGTATGTTTACATCCTCATAACTTAGTGGTTCGGCAAAAGAAACCAATAGAATAAGTACTAAAAGGGGGTGCTCCAGCATGGCCGCAGTCAAATGACTGAAACAAAGTAAAAGAGTATATACACATGACAGGTTCCTTTTAGTTTCCGTCTGCCAAATCCACTCACAAGGTCTTTGTTGGCCCCTGGGCTACAGTAGAAGACAGTTGCTAAGGTGCCATGCAGTGGGAGTGAACTTGGAACCATCTGGTTGGGAAGCTAACTTCTTACCATAGTCATGTCTGCACCTAGCCACACACAGATACGCACACACATAGAATGTCATTCTCCATGAATGGACTATCGCATGTTGTCACAAGGTTAACCCTCTCAGATGTCACTGATGCTTACATACATATATGTGTAAAAATATATAGTGAATAAAAATGACCAAAAGGAATCGAAATCGTTTGGGATATATACCAAAAAATCAAAATACAAAAAGTTCCCAAGAAATGGGGACGTTTATCCGTGGAAAGAAAAACCTACGAAAAGACCACGGTAAACTCGGGCAATAATGTTATATTTTAACAAATTTATTTACAAAAAATGTTGTTTAAGAGGTACCCTTGTTTGCAAAGGGCCCCAAGCCACGCGCATTCACACAACCAATCTTGACCATGATCCTATTGAGTTGTGTGCTTTAAAAACACAAACGAAACGAACAGAGAGTTACTGTTCGAAAGTTCAGTTTCCTTCTCTGGTTTGCCACCAAGGAGGCTACTGTACAGTTTTTTACATAAATATTTTTGACATCCCCCTACCGCATTGGGGTAGAGGGATTTTAGTGTGTGTTACAATGTCGGTGAAATATGGTAAATTTTGATGTGTTCTGGCAGTGTTTGTATGGGTGGTTGCTCGTTTATGATTTACTAGAAATATATTTATATAATACACACACACACGTGTGTGTAGGAATATATGTGAAATATATATATATATATATATATATAGATAGATATAGATAGATATAGATATAGATATAGATGTATACATTTGAGAAATTTGAAAAGAAAATACGAAACTGGTTATTTCTTCTAAAACAATGTCAGTACACACAAAATTTTATAAAATTTTTCAAACATGACGATTTAAATATATTCTTTAACCTTATAATACAAGTCTTCTGTAGTTTTTTTTTTTTCATTCTATTTTCTCTTTAATACATTTATATATATATATACACATATATATACTTAGTGCGTGTGTGTGTGTACAAAATAAGTATAGGTGACAAATCTATGGAAGTTGTCAATTCTTATGGGAGACATTACAAGTCTAGAGTAAACATCAATGATAAACAAATCAAAGATGTAATATCACATGGTATCGATTTTTCTTATTTTCAATCACTGGAGAATTCGACAACTCTCATTAACATCCCTTAATTTGTTTGTCCACAAATTAATCAGTATGTAGTTTCAGAAGTTATTTATTTTTTTAAATTTAGGGATATTTTCTTTGCTGTTTCTTATTTTGGTCTTTTGTTATTGTTTTATATATATATATATATATATATATATATATATTTTAAAACTTGATATTTCATTTTAATTCTTCGTAAACAATGGTGAAGTCGTTAAACTTTGGAGTGCTGGGTGTGTCTTGGAAAAGGGAATGTGGAAGCATGACGGAGGTGATGTTGTGTATGGTAAATACATAGATCATGCTGTTCAACAGACAAATACAGTAAAAAATATAGATGCGTACTTGTCTGTCTGTCCGTCCGTCCATCTGTCTATATGTATGTACTCTTTTACTTGTTTCAGTCATTTGACTGTGGCCATGCTGGAGCACCACCTTTAGTCAAGCAAATCGACCCCAGGACTTATTCTTTGAAAGCCTAGTACTTATTCTAACGTTCTCTTTTGCCAAACCGCTAAGTTACGGGGGACGTAAACACACCAACATCGGTTGTCAAGCGATGTTGGGGTGGAGGGACAAACATATACACACACACATACATACATACATACATATATATATATATATGTATGACCGGCTTCTTTCAGTTTCCGTCTACCAAATCCACTCACAAGGCTTTGGTCAGCCCGAGGCTATAGTAGAAGACACTTGCCCAAGGTGCCACGCAGTGTGACTGAACCCGGAACCATGTGGTTGGTAAGCAAGCTACTTTACCACACAGCCACTCCTACGCCTATGTATGTATGTATGTATACAATCATCTCCATGAATTAATTCTTTTATATATTTCAACATCTCTCCTCCATTGTTAAACAAAATTGTTGAGTTTTATGGGATTTCTATCCAATGTGTGTGTGTGTGTATATATATTATATATGTATGTATGTATGTTTGTATATATATATATATATATATGTGTGTGTGTGTGTATGAATAGCCGCCTGACTGGTGGCATGTAATAAGCGCCATCCAAGCGTGATTGTTGCCAGTTCCGCCTGACTGGCTCACATGCTGGTGGCACATAAAAAAATGCAATGAAAACGAAAATTAACAATAACAGTGAGAGCGAGAAGCAAACAAGAAAGTTTCATCCATCATATCTGGAAAACTCCTCCATCGCAACCACCACCATATCTCTCTCTATATATATATTGTTTTATTCTTTTACTTGTTTCAGTTATTTGACTAGGGCCATGCTGGAGCACTGCCTTTAGTCGAACAAATCGGCCCCAGGACTTATTCTTTGTAAGCCTAGTACTTATTCTGTCGGCCAGTCCCTTTTGCTGAACCGCTAAGTTACGGGGGTGGGGGACGTAAACACACACCAGCATCGGTTGTCAAGAGACACAGACAAATAAATACATACATCCATCCATATATATATCAAATGTATATCAAATATATTTATCAAATGGATGTGTTATAAAATTATTCCGCACAACATACAGGAAAAAGGAGAAGGAGAAAGTAGTTTCTGGGACGGGAAAGTAGGAAGATGGTCAGTAAAGTGTAAAAATTTACCTGGAGGAGTTTTTTTGCAGAGAAGACAAGAAATTCTTTGAGCAAGGAATAATGGATCTGCTTACAAGATGGCAGAAGATACTGGAACAAAATATTAATTATATCATTGATTGAATTAAATTGGTTTGTACTTAAAACTTGTGGTTTATTGGAGTAAGTAGCAGACTTTGAAATAAGTACTAAAGCTAAATTGTTTTACAAAACACTTCATGGCTGTGTTCCAGCATGACAGCAGTCCGGTGACTGAAAATAAATAAATATAACATGAGAAGAAAGTGAGAAAACGAAAGAAAAGAGAAGAAAAAGA
Source organism: Octopus bimaculoides (assembly GCF_001194135.2). NCBI lineage: Eukaryota > Metazoa > Mollusca > Cephalopoda > Octopoda > Octopodidae > Octopus > Octopus bimaculoides. Next base: position 2,328,391 of record NC_069004.1, read on the forward strand.
AATATTACCTGAAGAATTGCAATGTGACCTTGTTTGGATGACAGGAATTTTCAGGTGGGAAAACTTAAATTGTTGATTCTTCAGGTAGGATATCCTACAAGATATTAAATTCCCAGGTATGTAGAGAGAGGTGAAAGGATCCACAGGAGAGCAGGACAGACATATATCTCTGATGCATCACCACCAGAGCCATCAACACCACCATCTACCACCACCACACCACCACCACCACCCATTCCACCGCCGCCGCTGCCACCACCGTCACTACCACTCACCAGATAGAGAAATAGACAGACAAACTTACAGACAGATGGATAGCTAGATAAATTGGTAGATAGACAGACAGACCGACAGATAGATAAATAGATAGATTGACAAATAGACTGACAGATAGACTTACAAAACAGACAGATAGTTAGATAGATAGATAGATAGATTTGTGATCTGACAAGGCTAAAAATGAAGGAAAACCAAATGAATTGGAATTCAAATAAACAGTAGCTGGATGACATGACTCTGGCTGAGTCTGTTTTTAGGGAACTTCAGTAGGTTACTCCATCCTTAAAGCTTTTGGGGCTGAAAGTGAACCTGTCCAAGTCTGGGGCGATCAATGTGAGCCAAGGTGGGGCCAAATTTCAAGATCCTGTACTCAATATCCTGTCTGTCTTGGCAGGGGCTCACCTGACCCCTAAGGATGCTGTCTGTGTCCTTGACTTCCCAGTCCTCTTGAAAGCCATAACAGGGTGCCTGGAGGCAAAGCTTACAGACTTGTCCAGGATGACTGAGAGACTACTCCTCATTGATGTGCACCCGACTCTTTTTCTCTCGAAGAATTGCTTTGCTCTGCCAAGAATCATTTTCTCACAGCGCAGTGCACCGTCCCACCCTCGCAGAAACCATCTTTGATGACTTTGATAACACCATCTAGCACTGTGCCAACATGATTTGCAATGTCAGCTGACGAGAGGCCTAACTGCTTATTAGATTTGGTGTCCTGGGTCTCTGGTCTGCAGTGGACCTGGCTCTGCTGGCCTATTGCTCCTCACTCCCCTTCAGTTGCACCCCTCCTTGGCAAGATACCCTATGGGATAGCTGAACCTGATGTGGCCTAGGTACTGGAGTCAGCCTTTGCTGATTGGACCACTGATGGGCTTGCTATCCCCCAGAATATGGATGACCAATGCAACTGGGACGACATCTGATGTAAGTCCACCCTCAAGCAGTTAGAGGAATTCCTTGCTAAGCAACACCTTGCCTGCCTCCATTCCACCACGCAGCCACATAGTGGTGCATGGCTCAATTCAGTGCCCTTCTCGTCTACCAGTATCCTTCTAGATAATAAGTGCACCCATATTGGGGTCACCCAACTCCTCAGCCTCTGCACAGTAGACAGATTTGGCCTGCTTTCTTTATCCTGCTGCCTAAGCAAGGGCTAATTCCCTGACATGCTACTCTGAATGATATAATCAGAAGGGGCCTTGATGTGGTTAGCTTTCTGTCTCAACTTGAGCTTGCAGGTCCCAACCACAGTGATGGTAAGGGCCCTGATGGGATAACCCTCATCCCATTCAAGGGAGGCAGATCCCTATTCTGGACATGATCTGCTGAGACACATTCTCCAGCTCCATCTGCCACAAACCCCAGTGATGTCACCCATAACATGGATGAGAGAAAGATGAATAAGTACAAGAGCCTGGCTGCTATCAATTTGTGCCAGTCGTTATTGAGATGTCAGGGGGTTCTAAGACCCCATACTACCAATTTTCTCCACAAAATAGGGACAGTGGCAGCCCTTCAGAGAAATGAGCCCACAAGGTAGAGTGGTTCCTGCAGCAAGTGTTGCCGGCCATTTTCTGTGTCAATATCCTCACGTTCACTACCACAGGACACAGCTGAGCACCCCACTTGTTCAGTGATGTGTAACACTTCGCCCCCCCCTCCTCCATCTTCCAATGCTTTACTCCTCCACTTTTCTCCTTTTTTTTCTTTCTTTCCTTTTTTTTTTATATCTTTCAATGGTGTTTACTAGGAAATAAAAAGAGAGAGAAAAGAAAAATAAATAAATAAACTTGTGTAAAGGATCTGTAAAAAAAAAACTCATCCCACCACACCTTCTCTCTTGCCTAGTCACACAATACCACCACCATCGCCACCATCACCATTCCAACCCACTGACAACAAAATATGTGTACCACACCTCACATATATCCTGGACACTCCTTGACAAACAAATGCTGCAGCAGTGGTGGCAGGTGTGGTGGTGTGAAGGTAGTAGAGGCGACAGCAGCAGCAGCAGTAATTGTAGTAGTAGTTGTAGTAGTAGTAGTAGTAGTAGTAACTTCTTGATCTCTCTTTGAAGGGAGAATCTAAGGAAATTCAAAAGTAGTTGGGAAAAAAACAAATACAAGAATAAAGCAAAAACGAAAAAGAAAAATGGAAAGGAATAATAACAACAACAATAACAGCCTGATTAAGGAAACAACTGCCAAGCAGTAAGTTCGACCTGTTAGAAACAGTAGTGAAATCTTCAAAGCGGATTCTACCATCTTCACTGGCATTCCGTCCTGAACAACGATGAGGGTTCCAGTTATCTGGATCAACCGAACAGTCTGTTTGTAATATTAACGTACAGGTGGCTGAGTACTCCACAGACATGCATACATTAACGTAGTTCTCAGGGAGATTCAGCATGACACAGAATGCGACGAGGCTGGTTCTCCCCCCTTTGAATTACAGGTACGTCTCATTTTTGCCCGCTGAGTGAACTGGAGCAACGTGAAATAAAGTGTCTTGCTCAAGGGAACTGAATGCCGCCGGGATTCTGAGCTGAATACCTCAACCTGCAAAGCCATGCGTTTTTAGCTTTTTAATAAGTGAAATAGAAAGAGAAACGTGTAGAGATGTTTACTAAATCCAAACCACCACAGCTACAACTAATAACTGCTATTACAGCTGATATTGACAGGAGAGTAAGGAGCATTTCTTACATGACACCTCAGTTTAGGAGACGACTTACCATAAGGGATATTCAAAAAACAAAACGATGAGCTGTTGTGATGTCCATTATGCTTTTAAAAGAATAAAATGTAATAATATAAATAATAGTAACAATAATGATGACGATGATGATGATGACGATGATAATAATAATAATGGTAAAAATGACAACAGCAGCAGCAGTACTAACAAGATCTGGACCCTGAAACCCCATGGCTGGACACTGGTGGTTTCTCTCGTTCTGCTTTTAATGGCACAGCTAGGATCAGCAGGAACTTGTGACAATCATCATAAACGATTTTCTCCGTACCCTTGCAGGCAAATTGTAAGTAGATGAGTAAACAATTAGCTGTATATGCATGAGTGTATATAAATGTGTGGGAGTGTATATAAACATGTGTGTGTCTATGTATGTGTGTGTACACGTGTATGTGTTTGTGTGTGTGTATATATACACACTGTGTTGAGTTTATATAGGAATGTTCTATAAATAATACACTTAATATATACAAACACACACACACAAATACATATGTACATACACATACACACGCATACCAAAACAATCCGAAACCGGTCCCTGTTTAAGAATGCTTTTTTAGGTGATTTTAAATGTCTTGCCCGCTCACGTTTTTGGTATGCTGCTATATTTCATGTTGAGAACAATTTAGGTCTTAATAGACACAAGATGTGATCTATTTCTAGCGCATTAATTGTCCACGTTAGTGGTCGACGTTATTTTTTTAAAATGTACCTTAATCCCCTGAGATTGCAGATAATATTTCTGAATCTCTTTGATTCTTTAGATGTGCTGGCCTCCTGATAATTAATCGATATTAATTAATATATGAATAATTACCAGATTTTAT
>NC_069004.1:2332788-2333516 GCF_001194135.2 Octopus bimaculoides
ATATATATATATATATATACACGTATGTGTGTATATGTTTTTGTGTACCTAATCGTTTAGATCACCTGTGTTTGTCCCCTCCCCCGTTGACCAATGCTGGTGTGTTTACGTCTCCGTATCATCGATCAGTTCAGAATAATCAAGCTGAGTGCTAAGTTCGTGTTCAATAGATTTCATAGCCAATCCACAAAGACTGGTTCACGTTCGTGGTACAATGTAGTATTTTTACAAGAACTTTTTCAGGTGCAACGTATTATCGTTTTATTTCTTGAAATTCTCCGTTAACATAGATAGTTTATTTCTCTTTCAGCATCTTAACCAAAGTAAATAGATGACTCATCTACGTACTTGGATCTTAACATAGGGCCCCCTCAACCATGGAGGCCCCGTACAACCACAGGGGTTGCAGGGGTAGCAATGGCCCAGCTTTCACTTTATGTGCATTTGCACTGTCTGTTTTAACATTAACGAAAACATCTTCCTGTTTTGTTTTTTTTTACTTTCGTTCATACACACTTTCCTTTATCACGCGCACACACACACAAAACAGCAAATTTGTTCATTGTTTTCTTCTTTTCCATTTTTCACAGAAACGCACCAAAGAAGACCTGACATTCGACTGCACCGTTTGCATCAGACCTTGTATGTTGATTCTTTTTCATTATTCAATACAACTTTGCTTCTCTCTTTCTCTTCCACTCTCTGTATATATATATATATATATATAT
>NC_069004.1:2333731-2335534 GCF_001194135.2 Octopus bimaculoides
CTTTTACTTGTTTCAGTCATTTGACTGCGGCCATGCTGGAGCACCGCCTTTAGTCGAGCAAATCGACCCCAGGACTTATTCTTTGTAAGCCTAGTACTTATTCTATCAGTCTCTTTTGCCCAACCTCTAAGTTACAGAGGCGTAAACACACCAGCATCGGTTATCAAGCGATGTTGGGGGAACAAACACACACACACACACACACACACGTATATATACATATATACGACGGGCTTCTTTCAGTTTCTGTCTACAAATCCACGATAGAATGGGCACCAGGCAAATGGCTGAAACAAGTAAAAGAATAAAAGAATGTATGTGTGTGTGCATGCGTGTGTGCATATGCATGTATGCATATATACATTTACAAATATACATATCTACACTTCTCTCTCAACTTTACATTCCAGACTGTAACAATTCTAAAAAACAGAAGAAACTCCAAGAATTTCCAGAATCCAACCTTAAACTCGAAGGCATCAATATTTATGATTATGAATTTAATCCTGAAATCTATGACAGTGACTTAATTCCAACTCTCAACTTAACCATTTCTCTGCCAAAAGGAGGTCTGTATATTCTTTCTTCACTTGTTCTTTTGTATTCTTTTATTCTTTTACTTGTTTTGGCCAATTGCCTGTAGCCATGCTGGAGCTCTGCCTTTTAGTCTAACAAATCGACCCCCAGGACTTATTCTTGGTAATCTAGTACTAATTCTATCGGTCTCTTTTGCCGAACCACTATGTGCACTAATATACGTAATATTAGTCTTACTTTTCCATTGTCCATCCATGACTTACAATCTACCCTGAAGATTTATATCAGAGGAACTGGAAGCAAGAGTTGATGCCAGAGATGCCATGGCAGTGGCGGCATTATCATAAATAACATTTATTTATATACTTCCAGATATATTCATATTCACTCGACATTTTGGCACAGGGCCAGCAATCTTGGGGGAAGTGGGCAAGTTGATTGCAGTAACCCCCCTCCAACTCAAATGGCACTTATTATATTGACCCCCCCCCAAAAAAAAGACGACAAACAACGTTGACCTCAGTGAAATATGAATGTTGAATTTAATGACAGACAAAATGCCACTGTGCATTTTGTTGAGCATGTTAACCCTTTAGTGTTTAAACCGGCCATATCGGGCCCAATATATTCTACATGTTTTTATATTCAAACTGGTGATATCTAGCCTCTCACACCTGACCTACATTGACATTCTGAAAATAAACAATCACATCATTGAAACCTCAAAGCTATAAGATAATGCATGATTAATTCAAAACAATTTGAGTGAAAAAGTATTACATTTAACAGAGTAATCTGAACACTAAAGGGTTAATCATTCTGCAAGCCTGTGGCCTTGTCACTTCACTAAAATATTGGTATTTACCCTTACAGAAGCATTACTGCATACGAACGGTGTCCGTCTCGATATATGGAGCTTTGCCAATGGTTCACATTACAATTATCCAGGAATTTGCCGTTATTTACGATTTTCAAATGTTCAATTTAAGCCTGACAGTAAGCTGGTATGTTTCTTTCATTAAATTGTAGTGCCTTTTTTTTGTTTGTTTGTTATTATTGTTTTGTTTTGTTTTCTGGTGACCAATTATGGTTGTCACAACTCCTCAATAGAACCCCAATCTCCTAATACCACGAAGACTGCCTTGGTGCAATAGGTGAGCTCTTGGGAGAGGCTCTATCCCTTAGAGAAACAGGGCAAAAGATATGCAGTGATATATATACATACACACACACACACATATATATATATATATATATATATATATA
>NC_069004.1:2336264-2344837 GCF_001194135.2 Octopus bimaculoides
CAATGAGGGCAAGAACTATGTGAACTGTGAGGGGCAGTTGACAGTGTTGATCCACCATATTAGTTAGTGTGATGTGTGTTGGTTTATCATTGTACTGACATTCGAGCAGGATGGAGTGTGTTCTGTGTGAACATAATAATTCTGCGATAGGTTATCACAGATAACCGCATTCAAATATTTATTTGGATAATACTATTTTACACCTGACGTTAAGTTCTTTAATGAGTCCAAATTGGTAAGCTTGAACTGTTTCAGAAATTCTTTTGAAGTTGGACTGATTCCAAGTATTGCATGGATTGTTCCCAAAGGAAATATGGCAGCAGTAGCCAGGATTGTCTTTTCATCTGTGTGGAAGTAAGAACAGAGAGCTTTAATAAATGGTTTATGCATATCTTTGCATGTTTTTTTTTAATTTTATTTTATTTTTCATTTTCTTCGTCAGTTTTGGTTTTTAGGTGGTTTTTAAAATCTCTGTGCTGTGTAAAGTCAGATAAACCAAATAAAATTAAGATTTATTTTTACAAGAAACAGCATCAAGTCAAAAAAGATTTAGCTCTAAAAAAAAAAACAATGTAAGTTGTGATTTGTCTATCAATAATTTGTTTGTTTTTTCGTGCAGGCATTGCTGAATCACAATTGCTTCTGGATATCGAAGAATAAAGTAAATATAACATACTTCATAAAAATATCTCTCTACCCAAGCACTCAGGAAATTGTCTATGATGCAAAGATTATAGGTAAGCCAGATGAGGTTTCAAATCCTTTTGTATTCATACTAGCTATATGAACTGTTTTGTTTTTAACCCTTTAACATTTAAATCAGCCATATCGGGTCCAAATATTCTTACCTGGTTTATGTTCAAACTGGCCTGATCTGGCCTCTCACACCTACCCTACAATGTCATTCTAAATATAAACAATCACACCATCGAAATTGCAAAGCTATGAGATAATCCATGATTAATTCAAAACAATGTGAATGCACACACACACACACACACATAATATACAACTCTCTGTTCTTACTTCCACACAGATGAAAAGACAATCCTGGCTACTGCTGCCATATTTCCTTTGGGAACAATCCATGCAATACTTGGAATCAGTCCAACTTCAAAAGAATTTCTGAAACAGTTCAAGCTTACCAATTTGGACTCATTAAAGAACTTAACCATATACACAGTATGTCGTTTTAATTCACTTTATTTGAATAAATCTTTTTATCATTTATCTCTGACTTGCTGAAACCACATGACTAAATTATATCAGCTCCCGACTTACCACTAAATCCATATTTTAAATGTAAGTGCTAAAAGCTTTCCCTGACTCACACACACACACTCACAGGCTACGCTCTTACTACTTGTCAGCTCTCATTAGTTAAAAAATATTTTTGTATAAAAATTGTCATCTGATATTTTCCCTTTTACCAGCTTTCATACTATAAATTAGATAACACACTCACTAGATTGGTGACCTCTATAAACGGACACCACACCACAACCTTATCCACCTGAGCCAGATATAATGTCGTTCAGCACTGAAAGAAATCACAAATTGCTGTTTGGATATGTTCCTTCTACAGATATTCCCTCTCCATGATGCTTTTTTTTTTGTGTGTGTGTGTATGGATTATGCATGGATTATTTAACAGTATGGATTATAAATTTCTTTATCTTTCTCTTTGTAGACACAGAACTCAGTCTTATTCAGTAATCTTGATTCTGGAAAATATCAAATAACTGTAAGTTATCAATCAATCAATCTCTCTCTCTCTCTCTCTTCGGTTCTACCATCATCTAACCAGTCTGTAGAGGCTCCAAATGTAAAAGCATGATGGTTTACATATATGGTAAATGATATAAACTTGCGTTTGTCGTAATTTCTTATATATAGATGTAGGCATGGCTGTGTGGTAAGAAGCTTGGTTTCCAACCACGTGGTTCCGGGTTCAGTCCCACTGTGTGGCATCTTGATCAAGTATCTTCTACTATAACCTCAAGGCGGCCAAAGCCTTGTGAGTAGATATGATAGACGGAAACTGGAAGAAGTCCATCCTATATTTGTGTGTGTGTGTGTGCATGTGCCTTTGTGTTTGTGAGTCTTTGTGTCATCTCTGTGTTTGTCCCCTACCACCACATGGCAACCTGTGTATGTATTTAATTGTATAATTCATCAATATAAACGTGTTCTTTTCAGATCCATTCGAGTCAGATTAATTCCAAAGATGGTCTTCTTTCTGCTATTATTTACATCAAAAGACCCCCTGAAAGTGAGTATGCATTTCATTTCCTTTCATAGCTTTTCCATTCAATCATATATTTTGTGACTGCTGCCGTTTTTTGCCGCCCTTCCTTTTTATCACCTTTTGGCCAATCTAAAGATTACAATCACTGTTAAACAACTTATGTCAGCAAGCTGATAACTAAAATCTTCATGGCATTGTTTATTTTTTCCACTGTGCTCGAAGAACCAAACCAATTTCCCTTGATGCTTTGCAGACTCACCAACAGTAACAGCAATGCTGTATCAACTCCTTTGCAGGAGTAACAAAATTGCAGGAGTAAAACTCCTTAGAAGGAAAACATGCGTACCTGAGTGAGGCAGAAAAACTCCTCAATAGAGGGGATAGGAAGACCAAGCTTGCTATCCCTTCAGATTTGATGGAGAAGACAGCCAGAAGGACCATCGTATAATTTCCAGATGTCCTTGGCCTGGTAGTGCTACTGGAGGGTGCTACCGATTCAAGATAAACTCTACAGGGACAGATGTGCTTCTTCAAAGTGTGTGTAGAGTGACGAAACCATCCTGCATGTCCCCGTTCAGTGTCCGGGCATTACTGACTTGTGGGGTTATGTTGAACAGCTGCTGTCACATGTGAGACGAATCCATCTGCCAGTTGAGTCTGTAGTGACGATTGCACAGCCATCCTTCTTCAGTTGAGTAGGTAAGGCAGTTTTCCTTTTCCTGGTGGCTGTGGTGAAAGAGGTTGTTTGGTGGACAAGGCTGAAAGGCGTGAGGAGAGATACATTCCTCTTCAGTAGAACTCGCATTGACTTCTTCAAGTGTCACTCGAAAAGGAAACTGAGAGTGGAGAGTGAAGTGCTGTCCTTGAGTGAGTTTATTGAAAGGTGAATGAAGGTTGCGAAAATGGCAAGAGTGGATGGTACCTCTCTAAGTGTAGACCTGTGAGTCAGAGAGAAGGAATTGGAGAGGGCACTTGCTCCTGGGGTTTCAGGGAAATCTCGGACAGTAGGTTTCCTCGATTATCCCTAGAGGCCTTCCTGTATCAGGAGAGCCACATCTCTGTCATCCTTTCCGCCACTTTTTTTTTAAACCTTTGCATGCTATGAATGTCCCTTCTTTTCCAGTGTATACCCTATATACTTGCTTTCTTTCTTTCTTTCTTTTTATCATTTCATTATATGTAAACCCCCACATTTCATGTCTGTCTTTGTAGTGTCCCCCTCATCCCTCACCCTTGTGGCAAATAAATGAAATCATCATCATCATCATCATCATCATCATTATTATTATTATTATTAATTTAATCTACAGAATTCCCTTCTCTAATTATCCTGCTGTCACTGCTGCTACTGATAACAATTACATTGCTTGTAATCTGTCTTCTCTCAAGAAAACATATTAAATCCATGCTTGTAGGTAAGTGGTTTATAGTTTTATATCTTAAATCCATTTTCAGGGAGAGTAATCACCATGGCCCATGGTAATAATGTGACCACTGACTGGCTGGAGAGAACTGTTCTGTGTCCGTAGAAGGTTAGCTGTGATATGTCATGCATGAGTGTCCACAATCGTTTCTTGCTTGAAGTGGTCAGTCTGAATGCTCAGGGTGGCCTGATCTTAGCGATCTGTGTTCTGCAGGTGTCCAAGGCAGCTTATGAAATCGAACCAAATTCGATGACTGGCACCCGTGCCAGTGGAGCTCTAACATCATCCGAGCGTGATCATTGGATATGACCTTATTTTGTTCATTTTAAAACAAAACTGTCCGACAAACAGGAGCATGAAACTCTGAGTAACAGTTTTGTGATATTTTTGCTGCTTTTTAATAAAGTATGCACACACACACACACACACACACACACACAAACTTTTGCCTGGTCATTTTTGGTGGTCGTCTCACATCCTCTCCTCTCATTCAGAACCCCTACAACAAAATATAATGATTAGGTATGGAAATGATTCCAACTAGGCCAATGTTTCATCTGTAAAAAATGCAACGTGAAACATCCACTTATTAAGTTGGCAATTAGTAGAAATTTACAACAGTTTACAAAAGTGGCCAAAGACTTTTGCACAGTATTGTGTGTGTGTGTGTGTGTGTGTGTGTGTGTGTGTATGTATGTATGCATGCAAAGGTGTATGCATATTTGTATTCTGGGTATAGAAATGTACTGAAATGATTGTTATTGTACAAAACAAACAATACGACTTTTGCTGTCATAAATCAAATTCATAGTTAACTTCTTTATTAGAAAATGCTAGTCCTGACGTACAAGATTACTGTTGTGGAACACAATTATTATAAGTAGGTTAGTGACAAAATAAAGAGAAATATTCAGCTAAAACCTGTAACACCTTGTGTAAAAAAATTGTGTCAGGCAAATGAATAATTAGCTTACCTTTTGTTGAAAGCCCACTTCCGTTTAAATGAAAGCTGAGTATATCGAACAGATATGACTAAGTGGTAAGACATTTAATGGCTTAGAGTTAGATTCACCCTCTTCGATACCCTGCAATTTCTGAACCAGGGGCCCTTTACTGGATGCAGTTTAACCCTTTAGCATTCAGATTATTCTATCAAATGAAATGACCGCAGTAGTTCTCTAACTGAACTGGTTGATCCTGGCCATTGACAGCTTGTATCTGTTCATCCACTCAGCATTCAGTGAAATTTGTCATTGATTCCAATAAGTCTGTTTGTTGAAATAGTTCACATCCACTATATTGGAATCCCATGATTTCAACATATCCTAAATATATATATATATATATTTGTATATACTTGTGAGAGTGTGTGTGTGTGTCTGTGTTTCCTTGTCTTGATATCGTGTGATTGTTGTAAATGAATGTTATTATTACCAATCTTCTACAAAAACTTGTCTGCTCATGGGGGAAATATTACCTTTTTTGTATCTACATCATACTTCTTCCTCACTTTTTCGAATTTCCATTCATTCTTAAGTTCTCCATTTCTTTTCTTGACAAGTATTGACACTAATTGTTCAAGGAGTTTATATCTTCAGAAATTCTCCATTTTTACCACAGTTGTTTACTACCTCTTCTATCTGCCATTGCTCTGTTCTCAGTACTTCTCAATCCCATCCTTTCCACCACACTCCTACTAGTAGCCTTGATCAGATTGTTTGTGTGATGTTCTTTGTTTCAATGTGTCTCAATACATTATTGACTTTATTCATCTCTTGATTTAGTCTCCATTGGTTAACCTTCTTAAAGTCACACACAAATTTTGTCCCTTCTGTATTTAATAGATCCAAAATTCTTTCTATTATTAATTGATCTTCATTATTTGAGTAGTCACAGATTGCAATTCATGATATTATATTCCTGCAAACAATTGTCCATTTCCTCCACTGTACCACTTTCACTTCTCACATGTCCAACATCACCCGACATCCTTCTTTTAATAGCTTCTTGCTCCAATTTTGTTAACCATCCATTCTTTTGTATTGTTCTTGTTTGGTCACATAATCTCTGTTCAGTAATTTCGAACGGTTCCATTGCCTTCCATTCAGTGTGCTTTCATTTATTGTACCCTCTGACAGGCATGCCATTGACATCCACTGGCAGTAACACTCCATAACCATCATGTTTACTCCACCTATGCCTTATTATTATTATTATTTATTTTTATAACATGCTTTCACTTCACTACCGAGCGCAGCTCTGTTTGCCTTGGTATGTGCTGTGGTTTGCTGTGATGCTCTTATGGTTACTGTATTGAGTGTTTTGCGTAGGATGTGTGCAGTGCCCAGTAGTGCAATTTTCTGTATGTTATATATATTTGTAAGTCCTGGTGTTTTTGTTATGTATTTGTCTGAATATTTATTATTATTATTTTTTTTTTCCAGGTCAAAAGACATCAGGCACTGTACTCTTAGTGACTTTTCACGAAGATTCCCATGATGAACAACTTACCCACATATTGAAAAATGTTTTTGAAAAGAACTTCAAATGGATTGTAGACACGGTTGATGCAAAAGAACACTCCCGTCTGAACAACTATCCCACTTTCCAAGAGCAAGCTATTTTCTTTATCATGCCATCTCATTGGAAATGCGATGCAGATTCAAGAGAAATGACAGCGATATTTGTTTTCAATAGTTTATCTACGAATTCTTCTCTGCCAGCAGCTGTTATCTACCAACAGGCTAAGACAGATATACCGAAATGCTTACATAAACTACCAAAATTTCATATCATAGAAGACATTATGAAAATATTTAAGCATGTGTATAAAACATATGATGTACATAGCAAGTGTTTATCTCTTGTCAAACTCATTTTTTCGCCTGTTCATCAAGACCAAATTTATAAATGTTCCACTTGGAAAAAACTGAAAGAATCCATTGAAGGATTGTCAGACTCTGAATGTTTTTGTGAAGACAAAGCCACACAGGGGTCGACGTTATTGGCTCCCCACACATTTCAGGCCTTGTTCCTAGAGTAGAATGAAAAAAAAAAACAAAAAAACTCGGTGGCATATTGGCTCCTATTTCTAGCAATCCATGTACTGTCTTTTTCACCGTAATGATCTCTATCCTTATAAAAAGCAAAGTTTATTATTTGTGTTCGTATGTTGAGCTTTGAAAACACTAAATATAAAAAGGAAAGTTTCTTTGTTTCTACATTGACCAATGAAAACACTCAATAAAATTGATGATATTCCAGGTTTTTGACCATTCCACAGATAACTGTGCACTTATTTTCCGAAAACAGAATGGTGAGAGAGTAAATTGGTGGTGTATTGGCTCCTATTTCTAGCAATCCACGTACTGTATATTTTTTTTAATAGCATGAGTGAGATTATACTATTAATGGAAAGAAAATACCGTAAATCCTCGAGTATAACACGCAGGAGATTTTTAGTGGGGGGGAGCTGTACCTCTGAAAAACCTAAACCTTGTGTATAATACGCACCCCTTCTCTAACTTGAGTCAAGGAGGTCTATATAACATCCTTGGTTTGTAAACATATATACAGTACCGTCCTTTATTATTATTGTATATATAACAATGCAAACGTGTAGCTTTTTTGTGGACTTTGCTTGCAGAAAATAAATAACAGTAATAACGTCAGTGAAAAATAAATATTAAGTAAATTGGCTTTCACATAATTTATCACTATCAGTTACAAAAGCAAAAACATTTATTCAAATCCTTCAAATTCAACGTCACTTTCAGCATCAAATAACTGTTCCATTTGTTCCTCCGTAAACATGTCAGCATCATTGTTCTGTAAATCTTCGTCATTGTCAGATTCAGAGTCAACATCAGAAGATTCACTTTCATTTATTTCATCTTTCCATACAACGTTATCCTGAGTACCATCCAGTGCAGACGATATACATTTGATAAAACTTTTCATAATAATCTGGGGATCAAGTTCATTCCATGCATACACGATCTATTTGCATGTCAAAGTAATGTACAAGTTTAAGTCCCGCTTATAAAAAACCATAGTAAAGACCCACAGTAGTTCAAATATTTAATACTGGTATTTTTAATTAAGTATCTATTTGTTTGCCACGGTAATGATGCAAACTGCCAATACAAAGAGCATGATGAACTACTTAGAGCTTAACTATTAAGCTCAACTAGTGCGTAATTAAGCCAGCAACACCTGGTTAAACAAACACTCTCGCGCATACGTAATACAATAATGGTGATGATCTTAACTGTTATAGGGGAACGTAAATATGTTTGCAAATTGTCTTTGTTACATGTTATTCTGTGTTCTGAATACTTTTGTTTTAATAAATGCTGCTTACTGCAAGTTATGGATGAGTCTTTTATGACTTCATTGCTTTCAGGCTTAGCTCAAGGTATTTCCGTGCCCGACATCACAAAATGCGTCTGAATAAACATTGCCGGTCAGCAAATAGAGACTCGGACATTGCTTAGAAAATATTTTTCATTTTTAACCGCATGTATAGTACGCACTAGGGATTTTGACCTTTAAATTTTGGGGGAAAATGCAGATTATACTCAAGGATTTACGGTAACTACAAATGTGGGTAAATTTTCAGATTAACACCCGCACGATTTTCACTAGGGTGTTAGGGATAGGGTTTTAAGGTTGGGGTTTTAGGGTTAGGGACGGAATTCCCACCCTAACACCCGAGTGAAAATCGTGCGGGTGTTAATCTGAAAATTTACCCAAATGTGTACCTCCGCCCCCACCGACTTTGTTTCCTCTGAAAAAAATGGATTTTTCTTCGATAAAATTTTTAACAAATATATATCAGCTGATATAGCTTACGGTTCTGTCAGAATTGAAAATAAAAAAAAATAAAATGGTGGGGTGGA
>NC_069004.1:2345376-2347954 GCF_001194135.2 Octopus bimaculoides
CAAACTTCTCATTTATAATAAAAGTGAACATCAAATTAATAACAATTTTAAAACAATCTGAAGAAATAATATATGGGAACAATTTATAGAATTAGATACAAACGTAAATATCTCTGTATATTTAAACAGATTAAAATTTGTACCCCAACATATAGACCATCCATGAAGGAATTTTCAAAAAACCCGGGATCCATTCAGCTTTACTTCTGGAAATCTTGAAGAAGTGAGTGGCAAGAAACCTCAGTGAGCGCAGGGACCACGGCTTCTTGCCATCAATATCAACAAGACTATATTCGTCTGCCAGATCACCTGTCGGTAATATACGCCCGGTTTTCTTCATCAGGTTCGCTTTGTCACTCAAAATTTTAACAATACATTTTCCACTGAATTCGGTGCTCTCTCCGTTCAGAAACCCTTCTCTGATGTGCTCATACCCCTTTGGTAGATCAGATGGGTCAGATGAGGAGTAAAGGTCCTTTATAGTTTCAGTCTGAACAAAGCCTGGCCACAAACTGAAGCAAGCCACGCCGTGTTTTTTAAGTTCGTGAGCTAAATCAACTGCCATTCTGTCGCAAGCTTCTTTGCCGACACCATAAGCGACATTGAATGTATAGACCAGGCCACCACCCGAAGACACAATGACGATGAGCCCAGATTTGCGAGGAACCATCATTTTAGCAGCATATACTGAACAGATATAATGGTTACGTAACCCAACGTTATTAATGTCGTCCCAGATACTGATCGGTTGTTCCCAAAATGGTTTGGCAGTCACATCGATTAAAGAATTAACAGCTGAATACGCATTGTTTACCAACAGATCCAGCTGTCCGTTTTGTTCGGACTTTATCTTGTCGAACAGTCGTTCAATTTCATCATCTTTGGTGTGGTCAACCTGTACTGCAACGCCGCGTCCACCCCGTCCGTTTATCTCTTCGACCGTTTCCTCCAGTGACCCAAGGCTTTTTTCAGTTTTGCGTAATGTTCGTCCAGTCACATAAACAGTAGCACCAGCTTCACCCAGCTGGACAGCAATACCTTTTCCAATTCCTCTCGTAGCTCCAGTTACAAGACAAACAAGTCCAGACAAAGGTTTGGCCATCATGCGAGCTTCGGTGTATATTAGTCGGAACGAATACCTAGACCAGCAAAGCAAACACCCCGGTGTGAACTCAACAGCATCCCCACTTTATATTTATATAAAAAGAAAAAAACTATGGAAACCAAACGTTGCAAAAAATGAAAGTAATTTTATTTTTAGTTTCTAAAGTATTCAGAAATTAAGCAATAAACCGATAAATATTTCAACATTATTGAGCTGGTATTGTTCATAGACTAATGCTTTTATAATTGATCTAAGCGTGGTCTGTAGTCGACAGGAGATAATAAAAATAGTGATCGAATTGTTTATTTCCCTTCTACACTGCCTTATTTATTGACTTATATTGCATGGCTGCTGCCTCAGGCCAGATATATGAAGATGGGTGTGTAGCAAACTCATAAGAGGCGGAGAGAGAACATAGGTTCGTTTGCCCGAACAGGTGGAATTGTTGATTGCTCATTGGTTAAATTAACAAAATTTTCACGGAACTGGAAGGCAAAAAAAGTATTTCGAACAGAAAAATTCTTTCAAAGAAGGAAACAAGCATCCAATTCCTTGTTCTATTCCTTCTCCATGTGATAGTCATAACCATTACAAAAGTCTGCAAGTAAAATCACTTCGATCTTGAAATGAGAGACCGGCCCTGTTTTCGAGGATCGTTCTATGAAATTACAAGTTCATTAATGTTCTAAACACCAGCATAATAAATATTAAGTTGTTTTACTAAATTCTTCATTATTTTCAAAATTAAATTAAACAAAGACAAAGTACTTCGACAGAAATACTGTGTGAAAAAGCTTAAGTTTATGGACTATTATTTTAGTGTGGACGTTCTACAAGCTACACCGACTAATTGAATTTCTGCGAACTTTTTCATCACAAGCTAAAAAGAAATGAATTCGGCCAGCGTGTCCAGGTGCCGCTTTTTACTACATTTTGCAAACGAACATTTAGATTTCCGTCTACCAGTATGTAATGACATCATTTTGTTTCTTCTTAGTCTTCTATATAACGTCTGTATCTCTAATAGTGACTTGAGTTACTTTTGGGGTTGACTTCGTGATTGAAAATGAAACCGGCAAAAATAGAGAACGGTAACCACTTGGTTTCCTTGGTTTACCGAAACGAATAAATAAATGTGTTTGTATGATGGGGGAGGGCATAGGTTTGGTTGTATGGATATGGAATTCGCTTTATAAACATGTGGTTTCGAGTTCTATCACACTCAGTCGCGCCTTGGGCGAGTGTCTTCTTTAGCCTTGGGCCGATCAATTCCTTGTGAGTAGAATTGGTAGACAGAAACTGCTTGGAAGCCCGTTATATGTGTATATATGAATGTGTGCATACTTGTCTCTCTAAATATTGACATTTCCTGTCAGCAAATCAGCTTTTTTGCGCTACAGCTTCGAAAACAAGTATAATGATAATAATAATAGTTTCAAATTTTGTCACAAGGGCAGCAGTTAGATATATATA
>NC_069004.1:2347992-2360674 GCF_001194135.2 Octopus bimaculoides
ATAGATAGATAGATAGATGAAACTTTTTTTAGAGTGACATATTTTCTCTAAGCGATTTATAAATATTTTTTTTATTGGTTGTTTTCTTTTTGTTGATTTTTCAAGCTAAAAGTAAAATGCTTTGCCAAAACTTGTCTTGTTCTTGATGTTTTTATATAGGAACTGCACTCAGTTGCAGAAATTCTGGGAATACCACTAAAGATCAAGGAATATGAAAGACAAACTAAGGTAAGGACTTTATTTAAAAAAAAAAAAAATTCAATTCAAGTCATCAGTTAATAATCAAGGGGAAATAACAAAGGCTAAAGTTGGTATCGAGACCTCAGGGGCCTACCATAGTTTTGATAAATATCACACCAAAGAAAAGAATAATAATTAATGAGTATAGTGATGAATTTAGTGTACAGCTAGGTGTTCATCAGGGTTTGGTTCTCAGTCCCCCCTCCTATTTATCATTGTACTCTTGGCTGTAACAAGAAATTCCAGCTGCCTCTGGTAACTGTTATGTACTGATGATCTTGCTCTTATGACAGATTCTTTTACAGAACTAGAAAAGGAATTCCAGATGTAGAGGCAAAACTAGGAACCAAAGGGCCTTAAGGTTAACTTAACAAAGACTAAGGTTCTAGTGTGAAAGAAAATGGACAGGACCCTTCCCTCATCAGTCATAGAAACCATGCCAAATCAGACTGGAGCCTGGTGCAGCTCTCCAGCTTGCTGACTCTGGTCAAACCATCCAACCCATGCCAGCATAGAAAATGGACATTAAATAATAATAATAATAATGATGATGATGAAGAAGAATGTTATACACACCCAGTAATATTTTGATTTAATGCTGATTCAAGTATGTCTACCAAAAGTAATATTCTTTTCCTGAAATTTCTTTGTAGAGTCCATTTCTGATAGTCGAGGTACCATCTGAAGATAATGTGAAGCAGTTACTGAAGAGAACCATTTTGGTTAGGTAAGAGGCTCTTCGGTCATTTTGGTCGGGTGGTGTGTATGTTTGTTTATAACAGGAGGCAACAATAAGTGACCCACGAAGGTGTTCTCTGTAGACTCTGGGCCTTCTCTGAAAATTCTTTCATATTTAAATTTGTGGGCCATCGAGTAGTTGATGGCTTTCTGAGGGACGAAAGACAGGCAGGGTGAATGGATAGCTCCACACATGGTTGTGTGGTATGAAGCTTGCTTCCCAACTACATGGTTCCAAGTTCAGTCCCACTGCATGACACCTTGGGCAAGTGTATTTTACTATAGCCCCAGCCTTGTGAGTGGTTTTGATACATGGACACTGAAAGAAGCCTGTCATGTGTGTGTCTGTGTCTCTTCCCCGATTACTGGTTGAGAGATGGCACAGAGCAGTGCTTTCATTTCGGTCTGCTTTTTTCTTTTTTCTTTTAGGTCAGCATATGAACTGTGGGCCGAAGGGAAAACTCTAGAAAGCCTTAATGAACGCCTCGCCAAGCTAAGTCCAGAAATTACAGTACGTTCATATTATAACCATGTGCCCTTTTTTTTTTTTCATTTCTTTTTTCTCTCTTTATTGTTTGTTTTCTTTGTTCGCCCGGTGTGCTAACATTTCTGCCAGCTTGCCATCTTAAAGAAGTAATATTGAACCAGTGTGTGTGCGCGTGTTTATTAATGGTGTAATGATCCTTCCAAGACCCAATGATAATAATTATTGGTTTTATGCAGTTTATTTTGCAAAGAGATGATTATACAAAAAATAACATTGTATGTATGAATGCAGCTGTATATAACATATTCTGATGTAAAATTTATTTTCTCCATATTAATGCTATATTGTCATCTTGATAAATACTGCATTTGTTTTTTGCAGGAACCATACACATCTGCAGACTCTACATTTAAAATTGTGGTAGAAGCATTCAATAAGAAAATTCCTCCAAAAGAAAAGTTAGAGAAGATTGAAGTAAGTTAAATGGTCAAGATAATACCAGGTATTAACCCATTAACTGCCAAATTCTTTTATTCATATTTTTTGGCTTTGAATGGAAAAAAAAAACAAAACAAAAAAACAAACCTACAAAACAATAAAAGAGAAATTCATTTGGGATACTAAATAAGTCTAGAAATTATTATTGGGTAAATCAAGTAGAAATTTATCTGGGCTGTTGATAACCGTATCGGAGTGGCAGGCGTTAGGAATCGGGCATCCAGCTAGATCAAATTGGAGTTATTTCCATTTTTACTATTTAAATTTCATTTCAGAAATCTAATTTTTATTTTCATTATATTTACCTATTTATCCTCATATTTGTTCACATTAGTCCCTTCCTTGGACGGAATTAGGATTAAAAGGCAAAATACGACTGGAGAATCCTGACCACAGTTTCTACCTGTTGGAATTCTATGAAGATGAAACAGGAAGCCACTCTGCGCTGAAACCATCTTCTCTCTACTTTGGCCGATTCGTATGTATTGTTTGTCTCTGTTCTCTGCTTTTTACTTTTATCTCTTGTTTTCGCACCTGCCCACCTTCGCCAACACATATGTCTCTCTAACATCAGATACATACCTGAGTATTGAACCCTGCACCCATATCTTGTTATTTTGGATTGATTCAAAAGTAAGAAGAATATAAAAGTATGACAGAATTTTGTTGATTTTGGGTTCAGTCCCACTGTGAAGCAGCGTCTTACAGAATATACTTGGACACATGTATTCTAGAATAACTCCAGACCAACCAAACTTGTGTGAGTTTATTTGGTAGAGGGAAACGGAGAGAAACCCGCTCTGTGTGTGTGTGTGTGTATGCATGCATGTGCGCATGTGTTTGTGTTTGCTTACATTTGTACTTCTCTGAAAATTGCAGATTGCTGAAGGAAGCCGAGACCAGATTCGACATTACCACCTGCAGAACAGATGCTTTATAGGTAAAACTTACACGTAACCACTATCATCATCATCATCATCATCACAACCACCACCACCAGCAGCATCATGATTGTCTTATTTTGAAAAATTGTTTTCAATGTATGTGTTATAATAATAATAATAATAATGAAATTATTGTGTATAGTGCTCAGGTGCACCAAAACTCATCAAAGGTGCACGTACAGTACATAGAATCATGTAGAAAAGTCAGGAAAGTGAACAGTGGAGGTGGGGTGGGGATATCAGGTGTAGTGTTGGTGAATTTCAGGAAGCATGGAGGTTTTAAAGGATGCAATGTCTCTGCAGGTTGTTTGTTCCATGCTTCAGTAACTCTGAGTGTGAAAAAATGACTCTGAAAGTCATGGGAGCTGTGCTGTTTTCTGACTTTGTAGCCATGCCTACATGTGTTAGACACATGGAGCTCAAAAAGGTGCTCAAGGAGGTGGTTGGCACAATGGTTAATAATTCTGAGAGTGTTTACCAAGTCAGTTGCCAAACGTCTTGCACCAGCTTATCTGGCCTGTGCCATTTTGTAAAATGTTTGAGCTATAATATTCTGTTTTCTGTAGGTAACACCAGCATGGATGCTGGGTTATCCCTCATAATGGCTAACATGGGGAAGGCTGCCAAAAACAAGCTGGTATTCGATCCTTTTGTTGGAACAGGTTGGTCATCTTTCATTCTTCTTCTCTTCCTCCTCCTCCATCAAGATGTATAAAACAAGTTAATAATTTGTTAACTGTCAATCTTAATTAATCACTCTTTCTAAATTACTGTTATTAATTACTTTTTTTTAAATTACTCTTGTTAATTATTTTTCAGGAAGTTTATTGGTGGCCTGTGCTCACTTTGGCAGTTATGTGATGGGGGCTGATTTAGACTATCTTCTTTTACATGGCAAAGGTAAGTTACCTGCCAGCCACACACATATTCCCCCTCCCCATTTTTTGTAGTTTTTTTTAGCTCTTTTGCTTTCTTTTACTTGTTTCAGCCATTGGACTGTGGTCATGCTGGAGCCTGCCCCGAAGGGTTTAGTCAAACAAATCAACCACAGTACTTGTATTTTTATCAGCCTGGTACTTATCCTATCACACTCTCTTACTAAACTGCCAGGCTTTGGGGATGTAAATAAACCAACACCAGTTGTCAAGTTGTGTGGAGGACACAAACAAGCACACACATACACATGACAAGCTTCCACACAGTTTCCATCTACCAAATTCACTCACAAGGTATTGGTCGGCCCAGGGCTATAGTAAAAGACATTTGCCCAAGGTGCCATGCAGTGGAAGTGAACTCAGAACCACATGGTTGCCAAGTGAGCTTCTTAACTACATAGCCATGTCTCTGTAGCTTTTTTTTTTTAATCATCACATTTAAGGCCAGGCCAGACTGGAGCATACTTGTAATGTTCTCTGCCCTTCATGTCATCACTGATGTCATGCAAGATGTCATGCAGTGGGACTGAACCTGGAACCATATAGTTGGGAGGTGAAACTTTTTACCGCACAACCACAATTTTTTTTGTATTTAATTTTTTGTTTTTTTTTTATTTATTTTTTTTATCCAGCTCGACCATCTCGACATAATCAAAAGACAAGGGATTCAAATGAGAGCATCCGCTCTAATTTGATCCAATATGGTGTCGGCCATTTGTACATCGATGCCATTATTGCTGATTCTTCCAAACACAAACTCTGGCGGAAGAACGAAATCTTTGACGCCATCATCACAGACCGTAAGCATTTTAATATGTTCTTTAACTCTTTACTTATCTTGCTGTGCATATTCGCCATCCACCTTACCCTTTCCATACACTACACCTGCCTCTCTCTTCCCCGTCCACTCTTGTAACTCACCTGAGACTGGAACCTTAAGGTTTAGAAGCAAACTTCTTACTACACAATCACACCTTATATAGTTGCTTTCTCATTATTATTATTATCATTATTATAATCATTAAGGTGGTGGGCTGGCAGAATCGTTAACACCCCGGGCAAAATGCTCAGTGGTATTTTGTCTGTCCTTACATTCTGAGTTCAAATTCCGCCGGGGTTGACTTTGCCTTTTCTTCCTTTCGGAGTTGATAAATTAAGTACCAGTTGAATACTGGGGTTGCTGTAATCGATTATCCCCCTCCCCCAAAATTGTAGGCCTTCTCCCACATTTGAGGCCTTGTGTTTCCAGTATAAAGGATTATTATTATTATTATCATTATTATTGTTGTTGTTTGCTTTCTGCTATTTTCAGCCCCCTATGGCATTAGGGAACCTGCCAAAAAAATCTCTCCAAATAACAGAAGAGCACAGTCACCTGAGAGGTTTGTTGTTTTCCCTTTTCTAGTTTGTCTTTGTTTTGTAGCCCATTCTTTATACATGGCTGTATGGTTAAGGTGTTTGCTTCACAACCATATAGCCTCAGGTTCAATCCAACTCTATTGCACCTTGGACAAGTGTCTTCTCCTTTAACTTTAGCTTGATTAATGCCTTGTAAGTGGTATCGGCAGATAGAAACTGTATGGAAGTGTATTGTATATATACTTACACTCACACACACGCATGTATATACACTCACATGGAAGTGTATTGTATATATATATATACATACACTCACGTATATAGGCATAGGTGTGATTGTGTAGTAAGAAGTTTGCTTCCGAACCTTAAGGTTCCAGGTTCAGTCTCACTGTGTGGCACCTTGGACAAGTGTCTTCTACTATAGCCTAGTCCAATCAAAGTCCTTGTTAGTGAATTTGGTTGACAGAAACTGAAAGAGAAAACATCAAGCTAAGTAGAGGTGTGTTTGTCCTTGCATTCAGGTTTATCCCCTGCATTCCTAATCTTGCAGGCTTGTAGGTGCTGGTGCCACATATAAAGTACCCGTACTGGTGACACATAAATGCACCCAGTACACTCTGTAAAATGGTTGGCATTAGGAAGGACACTCAGGTATAAAAATGATGTCAAAACAGAGCCATCAGCTCTTCAGCTGGCCAGCTCCTGTCCAACGCATGTCAGAATTAAAATGGATGTTAAATGACGATGATGATATATTTTTCATTTAGAATTAAATATGACAGTGTGTACAATATGGTCTTAAATAAATTTTGCAATTCTTTTTCTTACAGATGCCAGAATCACCTTCCATTAAAAACTCACTACCAACTCTCAGACATTTTCAAAGACCTGCTCAATTTTGCTGCCAAACATCTAGTCTTAAATGGCCGTCTAGTTTACTGGTTTCCTGTTTACCGTTCCGAGTAAGTATCAACCCTTGACTGTAATTGTGTTATGTAAAACTGGCGCTCCGCCAGTTATGATGACGAAGGCTCCAGTTGATCTGATCAATGGAACAGCATGCAGGTAGTTGAGTGCTCCACGGACTTGCATACCCTTAATGTAGTTCTCAAGGAGATTCAGTCTGACACAGAATGTGACAAAGCTGGCTCTTTTGAATTACTGGTACTACTCATTTTTGCCTGCTGAGTGAAATAAAGTGGCTTGCTCAAGGACACAACATGCCACCGGGAATTGAACCCATGACATTATGATTGTGTGCCAAATGCCCCTAACCACTACGCTATGGCCTGCGTAGTGTTATGTATATGGATTGTAAGAGGACTACAGATGGCTTCCAGTTCACTCAGCTGTAGAAATGAGTTGCGATGTGACTGTTGCCAAGCTGTATCAGCCTTTGCCTTTCCCTTGGATAACATCGGCGGCGTGGAGAGGGGAGGCTGGTATCCATGAATCAAACTCACTACCTTATGATTGTGAGCCTGCTGCTTTAACCACTGAGCCATGCACCTTCACTAACTCCTGGTTAGATATGACTAAAGAAGGCCCTCAGGTGGAGATGGTGGTGCTGGTGTTGGCATTGGTGGTGAAGATTTTTTTTAAATGGCAATTTATATTCAGTCATTTCATATTTGTATATTACACAGGTACCAAGATGAGAATGTTCCAATTCACCCTAACCTTGAACTGGTCGCTAACTCTGAGCAACCACTCTCGACAAAAGTGGGGCGACGTTTAATTACCATGGAAAAGATCAAAAGTTACCAGGTGAGTCACTGACCAACCATTTAGCTGTTACTGGTGGAACATCAGAATAAAGGGTTTCATGATCCCTCCTCCTCCTTGCCACCACCACCACCATCATCGTCCTTGTTTTTATGTCCATTTTTCTAGGCTTGCATGGATCAGATGGAATTCATTGAGACAGATTAATGTAGGATAATAGGTTTATAGTTGTGAGAGTGAACTGGAGCAATGTGAAATAAGTGTCTTGCTCAAAAACACACAGCTCGGTCTGGGAATTGAACTCACTACCTCATGATTTTGAGCCAGATGTATTAACCACTGAGCCATGTGCCTTCACCTAAGGAATAAATGACAAGCTTAGAAATAGGGAGACAAAGTGATAAGGATGAAAAGGTGTGTTGTGTAGGGGAAGAATCCAGGGCTATTCCACAGTCAATAAATAGATAAATCTTACTTTAAGATAGTAGGGTACAACCTGAGTGGAATTTGGCTGTTATTTCTAACAGCTAGCATTAGAGCAGCCACACAGAGGCTCCTTCGTTATAGTAAGATATTATATATTTTTGTTGTTATCATTTAAAAAAAATTTCTTTCTTGTAATTATTTCAGGAAAACTCTGAAGATTCAGGATCAGCTTCAGTGATATTGGACCATTATGCAAAATCAACTTTCCGACAGAAATATTTTGAATCATATTGAGTCCAAGAGAAAAAGAGACACACAGACATCCACTTCTTGAATCATGTAATAAAACATTCAGTTTTATTTTTTAAAGAAACTTCAAGCAGTTTTCTTATGTTTATGTCTGTCACAAGGGTTTCATTTGTATGGCGATATCGAGCTTCCTACCATCCTTCAGCTATGCGGTTCAAGATCCTCATTTGTGAGGAGACTGCAAACATTGAATATTGTATAAAAATTCGAAGCAGTAATCATCATCTTCGGCGGCAGCGTTTAACATTCACTTTCCATGCTGGCATGGGTTAGATGGCTTGGCTGGAACTGGTTCCAGTCTGATTTGGCATGGTTTCTATGGCTGGATGCCCTTTCTAACGCCAACCAGTCCAAGAGTGTAATGGGTGATTTTTACGTGCCAGTTACACGACTCTGGCATTGGCCACAACTACGATCTGACTTGGCTTGACAGGTCTTCTCAAGCACAGCATATCACCAAAGGTCTCGGTCACTTGTCATCACCTCCCATCTGTGTGGGAGAACTTTTTAGTGACACGGGCAAAAATTTCCAATTAAAAAGGTCCATGGGTGGATCACAAGTTCTCTTATATCTGTGTAAATCCTGTATAGATCTCTGTATAATTCGATATACATTAATAAAGATAAGTTTAATACATTAAATTAACGTGTAACATCTTCATTAACGCCGCCACTGAATTTAAGACGTTTATATTACTTGTGAGGTATTCTATATTTTTCAGCTTGAGTGTAGTTGGGTCTCAAGGGGGTGATACAAACCTCGCAATATGTGTTTTATAGTGGAAACAAAATTTCCATTCAAATGGTAATTACCGGACGATATTCTGTTCGAGTCTAACCGTTTTAAGTCGTAGTGGAAACGTGACTTCTGTTGCAAATGATAATGATGATGTGATAAAACAAAGCTGGCTCCTGTGAATTTTACGAAACTCTTGACCTCACCCTTGGAAAAAAATTTTCATATTAAATTCCGATATAATTATCTGCGCCATTTGACGTTTGTTTGTAAAAAATTTCGTTAAAAGATATCCATTTTTCTGTAAGTCAGGAAACAATTTCGGTGTGGTGATGGAGGGGAGGTCACGCGTTTGTAGATATGCCAAGGTACCAGTTGAGCACTGAGGTCGATGTAGTGGACTTAACCTCTCCATCGGAATTGCTGGCCTTGTGCCAAAATTTGAAACCAATCTAGGGCGACGAATTTGGCAGAATCGTTAGCACACCGGGCGAAATGCTTAGTGGCATTTCGCCTTCTGTCTTTACATTCTGAGTTCAAATTCCGCCGAGGTCGACTTTGCCTTTCAACCTTCCGGGATCGATAATATAAGTACCAGTTGAACGTTGGGGTTGATTTAAACGACTTGTGCCCCACCCCACCCCCGGAATTGCTGGCCGCTTGCCAAAATTTGAAACCAATAGCATGATGACCATTTCGCTAAGTAACGGGAGACAACACCAAACTTAAGGGTAGAAGGGATGTAACTCTGTTAATTAAAAAAATTAACGTTTGTGTCTTCTTCCACCAATTATAATATTCTTTTATAGCTTAATGGAAAAATGCTTATTTGTTAATGAAATTTTCCAGCGATACATTTCAAATGTTGCAAATTAGGGCTATATTGGAGTTTGTGAAATTAGTTTTCAGTTGATGGTGTAGAGGAATTTGGGATAATCGCAGGCGTGGCTGTGTAGTAAGAAGTTTGCTTCCCAACCACATAGTTGCGGGTTCAGTCCGATTGCACAGCACCTTAGTCAAGTGTCTTCTCCGATAGCCTCAGACCGACCAAAGCCTTCTGAATGGATTTGGTAGACGGAATCTGAAAGAATCCCGCAGGTACATATATAGCTATATGACTATCTCTGTCCCCCCACCGGGTGACAACCAATGTTGGTCTGTTTACGTCCCCGTAACATTAGCAGTTAGGCAAAACGGACCGATATAATAAGTACTGGGCTTTAAAAAAATAAGTCCTGGGATCGATTTGTTTGACTAAAACCCATGGCCGCAGTCAAATGACTAAAACAAATAAAAGTATTTTATTCTTTTACTTGATCCTCTAATATAGGCCTGGGCAACATTTTTTGAGAAGCGGGCTGCACGAGACACAACTCTCATCTTCTGGTAGGCCACACTACTAAAAAGATACATGAAGGTAACTTTTCATTAGGTGTACCATTCAGAAAGTCGCACGACTGCTCTCATAATGCATTCCAGTTGTGAATGAAATTATAATGGGAGAAAAGGAGACGGTAAAAGGCCAGACGGTATGACGATTTTCCCCGTTCCGCGGTGGTAGGCCCCTTATCTGGGATGTTATACTGTGGCACCTGCTTCGCGACCTGCCAGCCCAGGCTTCGCTGCTCGTCAAACAGGTATTTGCAGTCGAGCGTGTGATAGTGGAGGCTTGAGGCGTTCTTGGCCCTCCGACTACGTCCCACCTCACTCCTATCAGGGCACGGGTGGCTATCCGCAAGTGCGGCTGTTCCTACCCGTTTTCCCCTCGTCATCCTCCGGGGCAACGCCTTTTCCATTTTGTCCGCCGGGACGATGAAGCAGAGCTTCATAGTTATTGCTGTTGCCCCTCTTTAAAAACAAAAAAAAAACCCAGTACTCTGAGACCCATAAACCAAGATGTGGCATTTTCAGGATCCCAGTTGAAAAGAGTTTAAGCCATATTTCGCCAAAGAAAAAGCATAATTCAATTTGATTTCGTCAGCCAGTCAATTTGCATGGAGGCTGCTGCTGCTGTTGACTGTGCGTTAAACGTCATCAAACGGTGAGTAAATTCTATCCTGGCCTCGTGTTTTTTTCTGTGTGTGTTTCAATGTGCGCTGTACATATGGTGAGGAATTAGCTTCGCAATCAAACACTTTGCAATCAACACTTAAAAACCATTAATTATTTTTTTTTTTTCGACACCAAGTGATTTTTGTTTCTCTGATTCGAAAGGGGAAAAAGTACGGATCAGTAAGTAATCTAGATGCTTTTATTTATTTATTTATTTTTCAAAATTGTGTGTGAATGTCTCGGTTGTATACCTTAAACAAACGAAACTCCCCGATCTCACTTAATTCGTTTTGTCTTTCTTTTGAAAGATATTCGAGCTACATGGGTATTGTTTAATTTGACCAATCTAACTCCTTTTTGGTATCTAATATTTCTCTTCTTTTGTCTTATAGAGCAAATATATATATATGGTTAATGCTATTGTGTAAACTGGGCTATCTAAACCCATAGCAAACCGTAAAACCCAAGTTAACTCAATGCAATATAGTCGGAACATATTTTGCATACCTAGACGCTTAGATACGGTTCACCAAGGTTCTATACACAGTAGCTTGGCTTGCTAGAAATAGCAGCTAAATCTCTCTTAAATCATACGCTACCATTAAAAAAGACACACGAAACAAAAAACAAAGACATTGGATAATGTAGTGTATAAATGATATGTATTCGAGGCTGGAAAGCCCATGATTCTGACAATCTCCTTAAATATTGATAAATGCAGGTATCAATAAGTTAGAGCGCATTCTAGATTGTATCCCCAAATATTGGTTTCTTTGTATTGGATAGGTCAACAAATTTATGCAGGTATTGAGGTATAAGTTGACTGAACATAAGCCAATGTAACACTGGTACCCGATCGATTCTGATGGGACGAAAGGTGAAACAGATGTTTACGGAATTCGAGCTCAGAATCTTACTGGGCAAATCTACCTACTGTAACACAGTCTGATGCTTCCCAGATTCAACTACTACTGTCTCTTTCTTCACCAAAAACCCATCCATGTGAATTAAGCTGCTGATGTTCTTCACAAATGTCAAAACCATCGCAGACCCCCCCTCCCCGTATAGAGCTTTTTTGTTTCTGTAAGGAAAAAAATAATCTCGATTCCAGTGTATGCCAATACTCTTGTGAAAGAAATGTACTGCACAGCATCTTTCCATTTTCTATTTACACACTCGATGTTTCATTTGCAAGGATGTCGAGTGACTTTCATTTATTAAGCATGTAAAGTTTGGTACTTTCTAAAGAAACTCGAAGGGAGACGGTACGCAGTTAACAAGCTTTGGGGAGCAGCAGTTTTATTATTAGTTGCAGAAGTAGCAGAACAACGACAAAAATAGTGCAACTGCGGGTAATAGTATGATATATATATATATATATATATATATATATATATATATATATAGAACGTGACTATTTTATCTTTTACTTGTTTCAGTGTTTGGATTAGTCTTGCTGGAGCATCGCCCTAGGAGGGTTTTGTCGAAGTAATCGACCCTAGTACTTATTTTAATGGCCAGTTATTCATTCAAGCGATCTTGTTTCGTCGAACTGCTGAGTTACGTGGACGTAAATAGTGGGAACAACTAATACACCTTGTTGTTCCCTAATTTTGTATAATTTTGAACTATATATATATATATAAATATATTTATATATATCGTCTGTAAAAAACATAAATCTGAAAGAAGCACACTCTATATAGTGGTGCTGTAACGAATTACTGGGGCTCCAAGGTTATAGCCGAGATGGACTATCCCATACACGGGGATATCCCAGAAACAGCTGTAAGACTTCGAATTTCTTCCTATAATAATATTGTATACGACTTGAGATGTTTGCCTTGCCTTAATGTTTGTTGTCCTATTTAACAATTCTATCTATATATACATATGTCATCATCATCATCGTCGTCGTCGTTTAACGTCTGCTTTCCATGCTGGCATGGGTTGGACGATTTGACTGAGGATTGGCAAGCCAGCAGGCTGCACCATGCTCCAATCTGATCTGGCAGAGTTTCTACAGCTGGATGCCCTTCCTAACGCCAACGATCCCAAGAGTGTAGTGGGTGCTTTTACGTGCCACCGACACGAGGGCCAGTCACACGGTACTGGCAACAGCCACGCTCAAAAAAGTGTTTTTTACATGCCACCTGCACGGGAGCCAGTCCATGCTCGACAGTGCTGTTAGTGCTCCACTGGTGCGGTGCCAGTCATCGAGTATGGTTCAATT
>NC_069004.1:2360898-2364796 GCF_001194135.2 Octopus bimaculoides
TATATATATATATATATATATATATAATATATATATATAGAGAGAGAGAGAGAGAGGAGGCAGTTAGAATTTTGGATAATTCTTTATTAGAGCTTTCATTTTATTTATCAAACTCATCAAGACGAAATTCAAACCAAACTGATAAAAGCAGAATATTTTCTCATTCTTTTATGTGAAGCGGATGTTTTTTTGGTTTGTTTAGAAGAGAAAAATATTTTTGTTTCTCTAGAAAAGTGGTGAGAAAAGAAAGACGAAGAGGTTTCTTTTCAATTGTATTGTTTGCGAGACTAAATCTGGAGCCATGTGGTTGGGAAGCAAACTTCTTAGTCACGCCCACGCATTTTTACCCTAAGAACTCATAAGTGTATGCTCTCCTATGAGCTGCTATACAGGCAAATTATACAAATACACAAACAAAAAAATCTCTAAGTGCATGCACTTAACCTATTTAGCTATAGAGATGCATTTGCATAACCTACATAAATGTACAGCACACAATCATAATTGTCGTCATCATCATTGTTTTAAGAACCACTTTTCCGTGTTTGCAGGGATCAGGGAGAACCAGATTTTCTGCAGATTCCCAAAAGGACACCGTTTGAATAAACGGATTTGTTTAGAAAGATGGGCCAACCTGTAAAAAAACAGGTGAAGGAGCCCAGATAGGCTTTTTCTTGGTTGACTGCATCCAAAAGACAAGATATTGTTTTGTTGTTTACAGTCAGCAGGTGCAGGTGTAAACAAGGGAAAACATGGACTCTGTATCTCTCTCTCTCTCTCTCTCTCTCTCTCTCTCTCTCTATATATATATATATATATATATATATATATATATATATATATATAAAAACAAATAATAAATGAGTATATGCATATATACGTACAGGTATGTGCATACCTATGTCTACCTGTATATATAAGTGCATATCTGGGTACAGGACATTGCAAACAAAACGTAGACAAGAAAATAGTAATAACCAGAGTACAGAAAACACACAGGCCACGTAGAGAACGTATGTGATTGGGAAGCAAGCTTCTTAACACACGGCCACTTGGTATTTTATTTTCAATTTCAGGAGAGAGGCAGCTATAAAGAGCAACAGAGGTTCTGGGCCCCAATGGATAATATAGCTAGTTCACATGGTCCAGTGAACACAGAGAAACACACTCCACAGAAAGCTG
Source organism: Octopus bimaculoides (assembly GCF_001194135.2). Taxonomy (NCBI): domain Eukaryota; kingdom Metazoa; phylum Mollusca; class Cephalopoda; order Octopoda; family Octopodidae; genus Octopus; species Octopus bimaculoides. The sequence goes on from NC_069004.1 coordinate 2,362,081, forward strand.
CAACCCCAGGTCAGCATGATGGCAGTTTGAAGAAAAGGGACAGAAAGAAGCAGAAGAAGGGTTTAGAAGTGAAGTCGAACAAAACCCCTTCTCCAAGCAGCAAAGTCTGTGATAATACAGAAGAGAATGTGGTCATCAACACGACCAGCAGCCTCGACGTGAACATTGCGACCCCAACCAAGGTGGACGATTTAGTCCAGGTACTTCAAGACAAGTCAAATGTTGAGGTAAGAAACAAGATTTAAATGTTGTTTTTTTGTTAGGCTTTTTGGGGGTTCAGTAAGCTCATTATTATCATGTCATCATCATCATCATCATCGTAACATCCACATAAAGGCCAACCAATGCCTTCTGAGCAGATTTGGTAGGCGGAAATTGTGCGGAAGCTCATGTCTGTGCGTGTGTGTGTGCATATATAGAGGGGTGCAAAAAGTAGGTATACAGTTACGAAAAAAGAAAACGCATACTCATTTATCTTTATCAAAAAAATTAAAAGCTATGATAAAAGTATTATTGTAATTAGGATAAATGTATCATTATGATTAAAGACACTGAAAATATAAAAAATGAGGCTAATTTAATGAGCTAATAATTTTAATGAATTAAGTATTATAACATTGATGTGATACTGTACACCTACTTTTGCACCCCACTGTATATGTGTATACATACATATATATATATATATATATATACATAGCTAGATTGGCCTTCATACTGGCAAGAAGAGATAAGCATCTCTCTGTCATCCACAAATGCAGTATCAACTGATGAAATGAATCAATGATGATGATCAACCAGGTACCCATAGATACTACAGACTATACTGTACTCATCCCAAGGATACAGACTCTGATGCTAAAGTCGTGTGATTTGTGGAAATGGGCATAGCGATGTATTAAATATTTTTAAACTCCATTCTAGAATTATTATTATTATTATTATTATATATATATATATATATATATATATATATATATATATATATATATATACACACTATGGTCTCATTTGGCTTGACAGGTCTACACAAACACTGTATATTGCCAAAAGGTTGGTCACTGTCTCCATGAGGTGACCAAGACCTTTTGGCAATATACTGTGCTTGTGTAGATCTGTCAAGCCTGGTGAGACTAGTTGTAGCTGATGCCAGTGTCAGGTCATTGGTACCCGTATTCATGGTATGTAAAAACGGTCACTACACTCTTGGAGTGGTTGGTATTAGGAAGGGCATCCATCCATAGAAACCTTGCCAAATCAGGGCAGAACCTGGTGCAATTCCCTGGCTTACCAGTTTTCAGTCAAACTCTCCAACCCATGCCACCATGGAAAGTGGATGTTAAATGATGATGATGATGAGACTCATAGAATGAGTTCCCAAAAAATAGGTTCTAGGGTCAATTTGTTAGACTGAAACTCAAGGCAATGCCCCAGCATGGCCACAGTCCAATGACTGAAACAAGTAAAGGGTGTAAAATAAAGAAAGCTATCTAATGTTGTTATTTACTTTGTTATTCTTTGTTCTGACAGGTGAAGCCATCTTGTGAAAGTCAGAAAGCTGAAGACAAAGCAGCGAGGAAAGAAAGACAGAGAGAAGAATACAGGAAACAGAAAGAGAAAGAGAAGAAGGCTTTGGCTGAAGGCGGTTACTTGGCAACACCACCTGAGGGTCAGGTACAAAAGACAAAAGCACAAATAACAGCGGAAAGACGAATGAAACAGGTAAGTAGATAAATATTCATTCAGTCCCTCATTTATTTCATGTCCATTTTGCTGTGATAGAACTGGAATAAGTACTGGGCTTGATTCATTCAACTAAAAATTCTTCAGTGCAGTGCTCCAGCATGGCCACAGTTTAATGACTGAAACAGCAAAAGGATTTGTTTAGTTTCCAATGAAATCATCATCATCGTTTCCATTATTTTGCAGGAAGCACAGAGGGCGGCAAAGTTAGAGAAGCAACAGGCCAAAGCGCAGAGTACAGCAGGTAAGTTATTTTATTGGCTTGTGTATGTGTGTGTGTGTGTGTGTTCCCACCCATGTGGTCTCAGGTGCAGTGGGACAACTTTCAAGTTCACTCCCAAGGCATAGCGCCTTGGGCAAATGTCTTCCACTGTAGCCTTCGGCTGACTAAAGCCTTGTGATTGTAATTGGTAGAAGGAAACTGCAGGAAGCCTGTTGTGTGTGTGTGTGTGTGTGTATAAGGATCCCCATGTCTTGACCTCATGGTTGTAAATGAACATCACTGTCATACAAGCAGTGTTGTTTGTTTCCAGTCTTCTGTTAAAAAAAAGAGAAAAGTATGACTGGTCATTGGGAAATATTACTTCAGCAGATTATATTATTTATTTAAAGGACACAATATATGTCTTTAAGTGCTACTAATAGTTTCATATGTTGAGAAATATCTGAAACCTATTCATCAGGCACAAACCACATATCATAATGAACAGAAAAAAAAATTGAATAAGAGAAGAAATGCGACGAATATGTTTGAAATATTTCTCAACATACAAAACTATTTGTAGCTTTTAAAAGACATGTATTGTGTCGTTTAAATAAATAATATATTCTATCTTCCGTCTTTCATTTGGCATTTATTCATTTATTTATTTATTGCAAACTTCAAGCTGCCAAGAAAGAACCCCTTCGCGTACCAACACATTTGCGAGCAGACGATGAAGCCAAACAGAGGAAACTTGCCAAGAAACTAGAC
>NC_069004.1:2364954-2387191 GCF_001194135.2 Octopus bimaculoides
GTGTTTTTTTTTACCTTCTTTTGTAACCATTTCTTTTTCTTTGTTTTTTTTTTTGTGTTTGTTTGCTTGTTAGCTTTTCGTACTTTCAGATTCAGTAAAACAAAGAATAAGACAAATACTGGGGTGGGGTGAGGAGTGTGGTTCTCAACCAGGGTCCATATGGTCCTTGGTGGGGGGTGGGATCCGTATAATTTTTTTTTTTTTTTTTTTTTGGTCAAAATTTACACGGAATAAATTGCTTATACTTCTTCAATGCACCGAACACCTTACCAATTCTTTTTATGTAATTCCTAATAATTTTCAATTCCCAAAATATAATGGGATTTTTTAACCATCGAATGGTTTATGAGGGTCCAGTGGAGTAAAAGAGGAATCAAAAGGATTCCATAGGCAAGAAAATGGTTGAGAACCACTGCCATAAAGCATCCTAGTAGAGAATAGAAAATGGTAATTAGTAAAGAGGGACAATAGGGTAACACTGATAGTAGGAGAGGTTGTATCTTTGTGTCTGTATTTGTCCTCCACCACTGCTTGACAATTGGTGATGGTTTGTTTATGTCCACATAATTGAACAGTTCAGTAAAAGAGACTGAAAGAATAAGTGCCAGGCTTAAAAGAAAAAAAGTACAGGGGTTGATTTATTTAACTGAAAATTCTTCAAGATGGTGCCCCAGCTTGGCCGCAGTCTGATGACCGAAACAAGCAAAAAATAAAGATGTGTATGTGTGCATTTATCTGTGTTCTTCAAAAGATTACAATGGCATTTGTTATCGTTGCCCCTTCTGTCAACCAATCACCTGCTTACTTCACATCTCAAAAGACATGGGGAAATAGGATATCTCCTCTTACTTGAAAAACCCATGTCGAGTGTTAGTGACAGGAAGAGCATCTGGTTGTAAAACACTGCCTCGATAACATATTCATCTGACTCGTGCCCACATGAAAAAGTGAACATAAAACAAATGATGGGTGTGTGTATATTTTGTGGTAATTAATATATTCTAATTATTCTTTCTTCCCACTCTATTAACAGATTCAAAAGCTGTAATGTTCATCCTGCCATTATTCAGCTGGGTCTTTTATATTCACGGGGATTAATATGTGGCTCAAATGCACGCTGCATCAGTTTACTGCGAGCGCTTCAACAAGTAAGTGTTTAAAAAAAAATTTTTTTAAATATATTTTTGCCATCTTTTTTTGCGTCCCATTTTGTCATTGTCATTGTTTTCGTTTTGTGTCCACTTTTCCATTCTAGTATGAGTTGGACCACATGTAATGCATGTACTTGTCAAGATATATGTTTTTTTTTAAGTTTAGAAACATGTAGCGAGACCTTTGACGATACACCATGCTTGAAAAGACCTGTCAAGGGGGACAAATACAGACACAAAGACACACGCTTATATAAATATATATACATATATAAATATATATATATATATATATATATATAAATATATATATAATACAATTCTATATTTAAGGGATGAGGAATTATGTACATTATTTACATTTGACGGATATTTGTCCTCATCTTGTTTGTTGCTAACACAACGTTTCGACTGATATACTCTCCAGCTGTCATCATATATATATATATATATATATATATATTTTAGGATGGGCTTCTTTCATTTTCCATCTATCAAATCTGCTCACTAAGTTTTGGTTGGCCCAAGGCCATAGTAGAACATACTTGCTCAAGGTAGCATGCAATTGGACTGAACCCAGAACCATGAGGTTTGGAAGCAAGTTTCTTACCACACAGCCATGTTTCACTAATTTTCAAAATTAGTTGAAACAAATGCAGTCTACTTTAACACAAATGTGTTAACGGAGGGGTTAAAGAACAGCCATATAGTGAGGTCCATTCAATCAGCTGTTCTTCCTCCCCACCAATTCATACCTTTGAGCCAATAAAGAAAAAAATTATTATTTTCAAGAGATTTTCATATTCAAAATTGATGGTTTTTTTTTCTTTCTGCCTTTTTGTAGGTTATTCGTGAATATTCTACACCAACAGAGAAAGAACTTAGCCGAGATCTGGAGCACCGAATCAGACATAGTATTGAGTAAGATATTTTCCTCTCTTTTTTTTCGACTTTTGTTTCATTTATCATCATCATCATCAACATTTATCGTCCATTTTCCATGCTGATATGAGTTAGGTGGCTTGACAGGAACTTAACAGGTAAGGCCTGGGACTGCACCTGGTTCCATAGTCTGCTTTGACATGGTTTCTATGGCTGGATTCTCTTCCTAATGCCAGTCATTTTACAGAATGTATTGAATGCTTTTCGTGTGGCACCAGCACCCACACCACTGTTTTTTTTTTGACCACGCATTGGATGAACAAGACTCATAGGTCTACCTCTTTCAGCCATAACTTTGAGACAAGGACATAACTCTGCTGGCTCCATTTAGTTTCCATGACCGAAAAATCTAGTTCCATTGCTATTTCTTGGTTTGTTCTACAAATAAACTATTTCTTCTAGTCAAGCAAAAAAATGGAATTTAAACCCAGAATGGTTGTGGGGTTAAGAAATGAATTTTCCTCAAACACATGGTTTTGGGCTGAGTTAAAAAGTTTTCTCATTATTAACTTGGAATATAAATTAACACAATAGGTGCAGGTGTGGCTGTGTGGTAAATCGAACATTGTAAATAATTTTTATTGTGTATTTAAAATTGTAAATATTTAATCAATACAGCTTCTTCACCCCTTTTATGTTTGTCTGTCCTTGTTTGTCCCCTCTTTGTAATGCCTTTATGGCAAATATTTATGAAATAAAGAAGCTAGGCACCACACAAGGCGAGTAAAAAAAATATTGAATTAAAATTTCAATCCATAATTTGAATATGATGATTTTTTTTTTGTTTTTGTTTTTTCCATCTTGTTTTTCATTTTCTCTTTCCTGCTTTATCTCTTTCCCATTCTTTTAGCTTTTTGGTTACTTGCCGACATCTTTCTGTGAGTATGAGGAATGCCATTCGATCTTTGAAGAGAAACATTTCACTCATCAGTCCCGAAGTGGATGAAAAAGATGTAAGTATCTTGTGATGGACTGTAATTAGGGGCCTTGATACAGAAATAAGTGTTACAGGATCAGGTTTTTTTGACTGATGTCGAGATCTTGTGAAGGTGTGTGGCTTTGTGGTTAGAGTGTGCAGCATATGATTGTAAGGTCACGAGTTCAATTCCTGACAACGCATTGTGTCCTTGAGCAAGACACTTTATTTCACATTGATCATTTCCACTCATCTGGCAAAAATGAGTTGTACCAGTAATTCAAAAGGGCCAGCCTTGTCACATTCTGTGTCACGCTGAAAGTTGACCTTAGTGGGATTTGAACTCAGAATGTGAACGACTTGGAACAAATACTGCTCTGATGGTTCTGCCAGCAAATGACTACGATGATGGTGATAATGATAATGATGATAACAGTAACATCATTAATAAGAAATATCTGTAAAAAACAAAAAAAAAACACAAACGGCAAATGAAACGTGTGTGTTCCATCATAATTCTTAACGATGCACATTAAAACTAGGTTAACGACCCTTAATTAAGACTAGTCCAAGAAATAAATAAAACTAAAAGAATTTAAAACGAACAGGTAAGTCTTGTTTGTAGACGTCTAATTTAAACGTTGATTGCTTCAGTGAAGCCTTGAGTGGGGTGGGGGTGGGGAGTTAAGTAGATTTTTTGTTTGTTAAAAAAGAGAAAAACGAAACTTGCCAAATGGTAAAACATGAGAAGAAATGTTATTTTGTACGTATGCATTCGTTAACTTTTGCTCGTATTATTATTATTATTATTATTATTATCATCATTATTATTGTTGTTGTTGTTTTTTTTTCCTTTTTCTTCTCTTTACCATCCTTAATTTTCTGTTGAAGGCTAAAGAAAAATTGGTGGATTTTATTGATCGATACATCAAAGAGAAGCTATATTTAGCTGCAGATGCTATTTTCATGAAAGCAAAAGAGAAGATAGAAGATGATGATGTAATCATTGTATATTCAGGGTGTGTATCTTGCAATGTTTTGCTTTGGTTTGTCTTTTTTTTTTTTTTTTTTTTTTTTTTTTTTTTGGTCTTTGGGTTTTGTCAAGAATTATTACTATAAGCACAGGTGTGGCTGTGTGGTTAAGAAGTTTGCTTCCCAACCACATGGTTCTGGGTTCAGTCCCACTGTGTGACACTCTGGGCAAGTGTCTTCTACTACAGCCCCAGGCTGACCAAAGCCTTGTGAGTAGATTTGGTAGATGGAAACTGAAAGAAGCCTTTCAAATATACAGTCAAATAAATTTAATGCTTGTCCAGTTCAGAGCCACAAAAACACATTTTGTGAAAGAACCAAATTTTATGCTAAAAGGTACCAAATGCATGAGAGGATACCAAATACTAAATAATCAATATAAAATGGCTCTAATATATCTTAAACAAAGAAAAGTACTTTAGCTGAGCTGATATTTTAAGGAAACCTTCTGATTGCTGTCTGGAATTTTCCATTTTTGGCACTTCACTCACTCAAAAATATTTTGAACTTTGGAGATTAACAATTGTACTATTTAATTTTGCCATGTAAATATGCATGTGTGTGTGTCTGTGTCTGTGCGTTCCATAACTAAAATCTTTATATGAAATGTATACTTTTTAAAATTTCGTATTTGTTCTTCTTACACTCTACTCAACAAACAGGTCATCGCTGGTGCGTGAAATCTTAATTGATGCTAAAAAGCACAGCAAACGATTCAGTGTAATTGTAGTAGATTCTCGGCCTCGAATGGAAGGTAAGTATTTAAGAAAACGATCAATTTGTTTTTCATTGCATTTTATTATTTTCAAGGTTTGACATGGGATGCTGATCACGTTCTTGAAAGTTCAAACAACATTACTGCACTTAGTATTATGTGCTGGTGCCACATAGTACACTCTGTAAAGTGGTTGGTGTCAGGAAGGGCATCCAGCCATAGAGGCAGACATCAGAGCTTGGTGCTGTCTCCTGACTTGCCAGCTCCCATCAAAATGTCCAACCCATACCAGCATGGAAAACAGACGTTAGATGATGGTGGTGATGATCTATCTTGGTCCCTCTGATCATAAAGTAACCTCTCATCTGGCACAAAACCACCTTCCTCAATATTACTCCTTTCCTCAGTTAAGGGGCCTTGTCTTATAAGATATTTGGTGGCCTCGCTGCTAGTGCCATGTAAAAAGCACCCAGAACACTCTGTAATGTGGTTGGTGTTAGGAAGGGCATCCAGCTCTAGAAACCATGCCAAAGCAGACAGAAGAGCTTGGTGCTGTCTCCTGATTTGCCAGCTCCTGTTAAAACCATCCAACCCATGCCAGCATGGAAAACACACGATGAGCTTCTTTTGGTTTCCATCTACTAAACCTAGTCACAAGACTTTGGTCAGCCCAGGACTGTATTTGAAGGCACTTGTCTAAGGTGCCAGGGAGTGGGATTGAACTCAAGACCACAAGGTTAGGAAGCAAGCTTCTTGACCACACTGCTGTGGCTGTTCTTCACCTGAGTTAACCATTTGTCTTTTATTGATGTTTGCATTTTGTTTATATTTTAGGTAAGAAAACAGTAGAAGCTTTGGTTAAAAACGGCGTGGAGTGTTCCTATGTACTGATCAGTGCCATTTCCTATGCAATGCAGAAGGTAAATTACTATTTCTTGTCCATTATCTAATATTTTAATTGGTTTAAATTGAGATTTATGGAAAAATTTTTTAAATAAAAAAAAAACATTATCATCAGAAATCTTTCATCATTATCATCATCATCATCATTTAACATCTGTTTTCCATGCTGGCATGGGTTAGACCAGGGTTTCTCAACCGGGTTCCATATAAGATTTTTGGGGTCCACAGTAATTTTTCAGGGGCCATGAAAAAATTGTGCTTCAGACTGAATAAAGTTTATGTGCAATAAATTGGTCATACGTCCCAATATATATTTTTATATTCTTGGGTATTTTATCTTCTTCTCTTCTTTTTTCAGGCAACAAAAGTCTTTCTCGGTGCTCACGCTGCTTTGGCAAATGGTTACATTATGTCTCGAGCTGGTACATCCTTGTTGTGTATGATGGCGAAGGCTTACACAGTGCCTGTTCTGGTTTTCTGTGAGACACACAAATTCAGCGAACGTGTCCAAGCTGACTCGTTTGTTTCCAATGAACTGGGTAACTCTTTTCACTCATTTATTATTTGCCTTTGATTTCTATTTAACACCTGCTGCAGGTAAGGCTGTGTGGTTAAGAAGCTTGCTTTGGAACCGCTTACTGTCTCAGACTCAGGACAAGTGTCTACTTCTATAGTTCCAGGCTGACCTATACCTTTTCACTGAATTTGGTAGATGGAATCTGTAAGAAGCCTGTTGTGTATATGTGTGTGTGTGTGTGTGTTTGAGGGTTTGTCTTGACATCGAGTGAATGTTGTTAATGAATGTCATTCCTTTCCAATATTCTGCAGAAACATTCTCTTGTCTTGGTGAAATATAACCTTGCTTGGAAATGAAGTAAAGGTTGACTTCACCTGACTTCTCGTGCAAGTGTGGAAACATGGTTGTTAAAAGATGATGAAAGCTGGTACATGGGCTGCTACTACAATTTTTCTGAAGCCACAATTACTCCTTCCCACTCAGCCTAACTCAAAGTGTTTTAATCCTTCACAAATGCCATGGAACATATTGGTTTCCATTTGCCCAAAAAGCACCACTCAGTCCCACTGTATGGCACCTTCAGTAAGTGTCCTCTTCTGTAGCCCCAGGCCAATCAAAGCCATTTGAGTGGATTTGCTAGACAGAAACTGAAAGAAGCCCATGTTTATGTTAAAAGTATTGGTAAAGCAGTTATCGTGTTTACAGATGTTTGAGTCTCATGGGTAGCCTTCAATTTTTTTCTTTCTTTTTTTTTTTTAACTAATATTTACAGCCTTATGAAATGTTTTTTATTTTCATCTTATCCTTCTCTTCAGCCGATCCAGATGACCTAATCCACCTTGACAACCAACCTGATTGCCTGACCGACTGGAAATCGTACGAATCTCTCACACTGTTGAATCTTGTCTATGATTTCACACCACCCGAGCTGGTCACAGTGGTCATCACCGAACTGGGCACCATTCCGTGTTCGTCGATCCCAGTCGTGTTGAGAGTGCAACAAGAAACTTAGGACCATTTCTTCTTCCTTTTCTTCTGACTTGACTTCTGAAGAATCTTCTGGTTTTCCTCACCTCTTGCCAGTAACTACCACCACCACCACCACTATTACTACTACTACCTGCCTATGTTGTCATCTAATTGAATACTCTACAACCAAACCAACCTCTCTCCCTTACACCGCTACTACTTCTACTACTACTATTACTGACAGTGATAGAAATATGTTATACAAGAGAATTTTTTTTAAAAAAAAAAAGAGAAAAGAAAACCAAAAGAAGAAAACAACCAAACAAAACAAATAAAATAACTTGCTTTTTCTTATTAATTTCTATAAATTATTTTTCAAATTTCTCCATTTCTTCGCTGTACTTTTTCTTACTTTACATGTCTGGAACTATTCTTCAGCTGCAGACTTTGTCTGAGCTTTGGGCAAAGATGTCTTGGAGACACATCTTGTTGTTCTCATTGTTACGAGTCTCTGGCACATGCGTGGTTGGGTGGTTAAGTAGCCTGCTTTGCAACTATGTGGCTTCCGGTTCAGATCCACTTGGGTCAGAAGGGTCTTCTACAATAGCCCTGGTCCATCCAAAGCCTTGTGAATGGATGTGGTTGATGGAAACTGTGAGAAGCCCATTTTTTATATATATATATATGTGTGTGTGTGTGTATATATATATATATATATATATATACACACACACACATGTATGTATATATACACACACACATACATGTATTTCTGTGTGCCTGTGTTTGAGTGTACCCATGGCTAGTCATCTTGTAATGGTTGTAACTGAGCATCATAGTATTTCTGTAAACCCACCATACCTATCTTTTATGTCACCCCATATTGATAGTCCCTGCCCTGGCGTTCTTTTTCTAACTTGGTAAGAAGGGAAGGGTGTGTAATAATGAGTGGTTTGATGTTTTCAGTTTGTTTTCTACGATATTAGGACAAAATCCCCTGGGATGTTGTTCTTTCTTTACAATAAAAATATTTTAAGAAAGTGAAATTTTATAAAAAAAAATTAAAGATATTTATTAGTAGATATTTTTGTGTAAAATTTATCCAGGGGAATTTTGTCCTGTTACCATTTTCTACATCTGAAAGGAAATGTATGACTGCTTGATAATAGTCAAACGGGTCTTGCACATGACCAGATGTTTCTTACCTAACCGTACTGTCACTGCCATATATAGCACTTGCATAATAAGTGCTAGTCCTATACATGCAGTTAGTTTTATGTTGTATCAGAGTCTTACATGATTCTGACATTACTTTATTGGCTGGAAAAAATTCAAGGAACTATTACCGCAGCAACTATGGTATTCCCTCTTTGAATGAAAGGTAGATTGTGTGATACTTGTGTACAAACTGCAATGCTGCATGGCAGTGAGATGCCATTTTAAGTTCAAGCTCTGTTCTGAGTTCAAATTTGGGGTCGATAAATGAAGTACCAGTTACGCACTGGGGTCGATAAATGAAGTACCAGTTACGCACTGGGGTCGATGTAATTGACTTAATCCCTTTGTCTGTCCTTGTTTGTCCCCTCTATGTTTAGCCCCTTGTGGGCAACAAAGAAATAAGAAACTGTGTGGAAGCCTGCTGTTTATATACATATACACACACATATACATTTGTATCTATAACCTCCACCACTGCTAGTTACATCCCATAACTCAGCTGTTGACCAAAAGAAACTGACAGAATAAGTAGCAGACTTTTAAAAAATGTACTGGGGTTGATTTGTTCGATTAAAACCTTCAAGGTGGTGCCCCAGCATGGCTGCAGTTCTCTCACTAAAACAAGTAAAAAAGAGCAAAAGATAAAGGAATCTGAGGGTCAGGTATTGGTGTGAAACCAAATAGTGGTTTAGACCAGTGGTTCTCAACTGGGGTCCACCTGACCCTTGTGAAGTCCACCTGACCCTTTTGGGGTCCATATCAGATTTTGCTGTTAAAATTTATCTGCAGTAAATCAGTTATACTTTGATAATACTCAAAATATTTTAACAATCTTTTTTATACAATTCCTAATAATATTTTATTATAAAACCATAATAGAATTTTTTTTACACATGGAATGGTTACGAGGGACCATCAGAGCAAAACAGGAATCAAAGAAGTCCATATACAAAAAAAAAAATGGTTAAGAAACACTGGTTTAGAACTATGACCGAAGAATGATGGTTTTAAGTACTTTCCAATCAATTCCACTGCACTCTCTTCTAAATCTGTGACCTTATAAGCTAAAGTAAGGAATCGTTATTAGCTTTTGCAGTAAGGCAGCGAGCCGGCAGAATCGTTAGCATGCTGGACAAAATGCTTAGCATTTCTGAGTTCAAATTCTGCTGAGGTTGGCTTTGTCCTTTCTGAGTCGATAAAAGAAGTACCAGTTGAATACTAGTGTCGATGTAATTGACGAAATCCCTTCTCCAGAATTTCAGGCGTTGTGCCTACATAGAAAGGATTACTCCCTGTTGCAGTGCTGAAGACTGGGTCTTTGGAATTGTGTAAAACGATACGTTCTGGACAATAAAATGTTGTATTTCTCTCAATAAGCTATGGCTTACACGTTTTGTCAACCGTAGAATATAGGCGAACGAGAGAAAATATAACTGGGAAAGACAAGCGGAATGAAAAAGGAAGTACATGCTAATTATCATGCTCCAGTATGACCGCAGCCGTAATAGCTGAAACGTATAAAAGAATACAAAGAAAACAAAATTGAAGAGTAAATTAACCTTCACTAAATATTTCTCCTTATTCAATATCGAATTGCTTATATTTCAACAATGCTTTATTTGAGAAAATCACGAGAATTAAGATATAATGAGGATGTGCGAAGATGGAATGATAGAAAATGTAAGGTCGGAAAGGGAAGTGTGGATAAACTGGACACGAGATTCGAAACAAGTGGGAAATGTTATTGTGATGTTCATGCCTTTCCGAACGGTGTTTACAGCGTGAAGGTTAGGAACTAAAAGTGCATTGTTAATTGCTCGCTTGCTGATGTCAAGGACTTTCGACGAGAAATAATGGATACAGAGCGATAGATATGAATAAATAGATGTAGAAAATATATAAAGTTTTGAGTTTTTAAAGATCTCTGCGCTTTATGAATAGTATGAGAAGCAGACAAGTGAAATGCTGTCAACTCTGGAATCAAAAGCGAAAATAATACTAAGATCCTGAGATAGATAACTACAAATATGTAAAGAGATGGCGAACAAATTGATGAATAAATAAAACCAGTCCGCGGTAATTAGGGGTGGTCTGTCGATAAGTTATCTAAAGATCGCATATTCGTATAAGCTCGTAACTCCCTAGCAAATCTGAATAAGTTGGTATGGTTCTAGAAATAGATAGTAACTTCGAAACAGAAGGAAGAAAGCTACAGAATTATGCATATATATAGTATAAACCTTTTAGCAGGATAAGACAAATTAAATATCGCAAATGAAATTCTGTTGGAAAACGTGAATTCTAATGTGTAGTTCCAAGCAGGTCCTTAACCACTTTTTATTATTTTTTTCATCCCCCAAAGGGCTCTGTCTGACAGGATTCGAACCTATTAATTTTCACATCTTTTATTCGTTGATTTTGGCCAACACATGTAACCACTTGCCTCTACTACGGACCATGTTATTTTTTTTTCCCTTTTATTTCATTGAAACGGATAGAGAGATCGCAGAAAGAGTGGCGGGAGAAGGTCCTTAGTGATAAGCGTTGTTACGACGCATGCGCAGAAGCTGAGTTGCTGTTAAGGAGAGGGAGGGTTAAAGTTGATATACCTTCAGAAAAGGGGGAAGGGAGAGAAAGAAAAGAGAGAGATACATAAAAGTGAGAGAGAGAGAGAGAAAGCTAGAGAGACAGAGAAAGAAACAAACTGACAGAGAAGGAGAGCGTGACAGAGATAAATAGATAGATATAGAGAGACAGAGAGAGGAAGGGAGGGAGGAGCAGTTAAATGAGACATGGATGGCAGTACTCTTACCTTCACGACTACCACCACTGTCATCGCCGCCGTCATCATAAGCCGCCGCATCAGCAAATACAGTAACAACGACGACTGCGACTGTTTTTTTTTGTTACAGCGACAAGAAGCAATAGCAACAACCATAACAGAAATGACTAACTAAAGCAACACCAGATAAGACGATAATTACGACTGTTACCACTTTTACTTCGTCGTTGTCGGTATTTATTGTTAACGAAACCTGACAACGCCGCTTCTGCATCTTTATCACCAAACAATAATAAATAAGGACAACAAAAACAAAACAACAACAACAAGAATGGGAACAGCATCATCATAATCAGCAGCAGAAGGTAGAGGAAGGTAAATAAAAAGAACAGCAGCATCATTATCATCGGTTGCAGGAGGTAGAGGGAGGCAGAGAAAAAAAGAACAACAGGAGTAGCGGTAAGAGTAGCGGCAGCAGCTGCAAGGGAGGGAAGCGCAACAGACGGAGGGGGGTGAAAGAAGTGGGAGGAAGGGAAACGGCGAGCAAGAACTGGAGTGAAAGGATGAGGATGGGGAGGAAATTGGTTTTGTAATGATTAATAATGAGAGTGAGCGGCGGTGAAGGGAGAGGAGGAGGAGGAGGAAGCAGATACCGTCATCAGAAGAAGAATTCTTGGACGACCACGACCACGGCCACCGTTTTAATTCTGCTCGCTTTTTTTTTCTTCTCCACCTACGACGGGTGACATTAGTGGACACATTGGGGTAGACACATCAGTGGACATTTCAACACTATATATATATCAAACCACAAAACCACTAGTAATATTATTATTATTACTATTTTCCTACTAACCTCTACTACATCCAGCACCATTACTAGACGTGGGTCTTTGACAACTGGTGGTGGTGGTGGTGCTGTCTTCTCTGCTGTCGGTGGTGGTGGTGGTGGTGGTCCTGGCAACCGTGCTGCTGCTCGTAGTGGTACTGGGGGTTCAGGTTCGAGCAGAGTTATGGACAGCAGTGGAGAGAACAGCATTTGTTACCAGTCTCTGGCCGATGAATCGGAAATTGCTCAAACAGGGATACACATGTTGCTAAATAATGGATTTCGTGAAGCAAAGTTATTGTTCGATTCACACAAGTAAGTAGTTAAGGTTTATGATTTATTTTGTTGTTGCTTGAACTCCAGCTCGGCTACAATCAAAAGACAGTCCAACTGTGACCACCACGTATTTTGTTTTCAGCTTACAGTGTATCTCCTCGGACCACATCACATCTAATGTGACCTTCCTTTTGTTCAAGACAGTAGAATATTATTCGAAGGAGATGTGACTATTCTTTCTAGCAGGCCAAGCGACCGCATAGCTCCTGTATTGTTGGCTCTCAAGCCAGTCTAATGTCATTAACATGAAACCTAAAAAACAGAATTATACATAAATATATGTGTTACAAGCTAAGAATTGTCGTACGAGGATAGACTAACTTTTCTATCTAGTTTAAGATCGATAAAATAAATACCAGGCATATAATTGGGTGGGGGCAAGGGGGAGGGATTCAATCGATTATGCCCTTTCCTTTCGAATGTGTGACTTTGTATCCATTGTAAGAAATTTACAGTGGTAGACTTTATTGGTAATTACATTCTTCGTCCTCCACTTGTTCTAAATTCAAATCCCGACGGGGCTTGATGGTTGATTCAAATGTGGGGGTCCCTGTGCCAACCAATGTCAGGGCAGAGGGAAGAATTTAAAAGAGAGAATCGTTCTTTGTTGTTATCGGGAGTTGTCAAAAAAAATGGTAGAAGCGCAAGATTAATGATAATAATAATAATAATAATAATAATAATAATAGTGATAATAATGTATTACAGCATTTATTTGTGAGGTCAATAACTGTACTGGGGAAAGATGGTGATTAGCATTGTGTGATTAAATAAGGTGTCGAAGCATGTACTCGGATCGATTTAATTGATTTATTCCTGTTACCTTTTTTTTACACGTTTCTGGCGTTGTTCCCCCCTCCCCCAAAAAAGAGAAGAAAAAAAGAAGAAATATCAGGGATCATTTATTTAAGAATTGTTTAGAGCGTCGGACAAAAGACAAAATGCCTTGTGATATTTTATCTTCCGGCTCTTCTTTCGAATCTTGCCGAGGTCAACTTCGACAAAATAAGTCATTAAAGTCACCACAATCAATCAGGGTAAGGGGGAGGGGTTTGATGTAATCAACACCTTCCCCCCACCCCCACCCCGTTTCGGCCTGCATCCTCTTCTTCGAAATTTCTGGGCCTTGTGCTTATATTAGAAATAATAATTAGTATTTCTATTTATTAACGTGTTAATTGTTAGTGTCAATTTCGCAAACTAAATCAAGCTAATTTGAATGATTTAGGAAAATGTATGTTAAGTGTATTAATTATTTCTGTGATTGAATTAAGAAAAAAATTAACTCAGCCAGAGACATTACTTATAAAAGTCAAGGACTTCGAAGAATTGATGTCATCGACTTCGCTCTTCTTCCTCATCACTTTAAAATTTGTGATCCTGTGCCAAAGCCGAAAATATTATTTCGATTAAGAATCTGTGAATGCACGAGGATAAAAGAGTATCTTTTAATCCTGAAGAATCGGGTACTCCGTCGAGTACCTTTATATATTGTTTAGGTTTACTGTTATTAAACTTGTAAATGGCATGTTGAGCCTGTAGCTTTGTCTTTTTGGCATACCTACACAAGTATGTCACTCGACTTCGTTTCCTCATAACTTTCAGAAAAATTATATTTTTAATTAATTCCTTTTTTACAAATACCTCTCTGATGGTGTAGACGACAATTATACTGGAAGTTAATGTGAAAAAAAGAAATTCGGGGCTTGTACATATATATACTGACACATAATCATATATGTCTACAAAATCAAACTTGAAATTTTGAAGAAAAAAAAAATGTGATATATGTCAGTATGTATGTGTGCGCGCCCATCAATTTGTTTCATTTTCATGTACATTTAAATTTCAATATAATCTTAATCTAAATAATTTGAAAGGTATTTGTGGAAGATTTCGCTAAAAAACAGTATTTTTCTGGGAGTTATGAGGAAACAAAGTCGGGAGGTGGTCCACTTGGGTAAGTATGCCGCTTGTTTTTAGGCCAGCATTTTAAACTCCACGTCTTTGGAGCTCTGCTGGTGACTGACGGACAATCAGAGGCGTTTCAACCTTGACTATCCTCTCTTATCTAATTTTTTTTTCCATCATCCATTCATACATTCCTCGTTGTGTCACATTTCCCTTTCACTCGGATGTGACACATCGTTAGATATTTAGAAAGATCTTTTTTTTGTTGTATGTGTTGTGCCTTTTTGTGACAACCGTTAAATTCTTCCTAATATCTATGGGTGGTCCAGTCGGTTGATATCCCAGTAACGATAAAAATCTCTTGTTGCTTATAGTTTTTTGTTCACTTGTCTGGCTCTCCACGTCTCTCTGTGTGTCTGTGTTCCTCAATCTCGTTATCTTGCTCTCTTCCTCTATCCTACATAAAAATATTCTATTATATTACATATATTTATGTTACACACACATTATAATAAATATATACATTTTATAGAATATATTTGTATATAATTTAGAATTATATTTATATTTCAGAATATATATTATAGAAGTTATATAAATCTCTCTCTCTCTCTCTCTCTCTCTCTCTCTCTCTCTCTCTCTCTCTACATTCGTCTTCCATGCTGGCATGTGTTGTAGAAGCACTCACATACATCATCATCGTCGTCGTTTCACATTCCATTTTTCCATGTTAGCGTGCGTCAGACGAAATTAGTGGAAGCAGATTTTCCGTGGTCAGATCTCCTTCCTGCCATCAACCCTCAGATATTTCTAATTTTGGTAATATTCCCATCATAACCGGACATGCTTTCACAGGCGACTGGAAATGAATGCCACTACCATCTTGTGATGGCAAGACAATGAGAACCAAACACACACACACACACACACAACAGGCTTCTTTCAGTTTCTGTCCATCAAATCCACTCACAAGGCTTTTGGTTGGCTGGTGCTATAGAAGACACCTACTTGTCCAAGGTGCTACACTCAGTGGGACTGAACCTGGAACCATGTGATTGGGAAATGTACTATTTACACATTACATGCTTGAGTCTATAATCAATCCGTCCCTCCTCTCCTCTTTAGAGGCAGGCATGGCTGTGTAGGGATACCATCTCCCAAGGAGTGCTAGGAAGTTTACTTCTCAACCATGTGAGTTGGGCGAGAGTGTTCTACTCTAGTCCAAGGCCGACCAAAGCCTTGTCTGTGGATTTGGGAGACATAAATTGAAAAGAAGCCACTAAGTTATGGGAAAATAAACACCAATATCGGTTGTCAAGCGGTGGTGGGGGTCAAACATAGACGCAAAGAACCCCTCCACACACACACATCATCATCATCATCATCGTTGTTTAATGTCTTCTTTCCATGCTGGCATGGGTTGGACAGTTTGACTGAGGACTGGCGAACCAGATGACTGCACCAGGCTCCAATATGATCTGGTAATGTTTCTACAGCTGAATGCCCTTCCTAATGCCAGCCACTCTGAGAGTGTAGTGGGTGCTTTTTACGTGCCACCAGCGTGAGAGCCAGTCAGGCTGCACTGGCATTGGCCACAACTGCAATTTTCATTTGATTGTGATTTATTTTGATTTTACTTTGTATGTATGTATATGATTTTGATATTATTTTGTATGTGTGCATGCATGTGTGTATATATATATATATATATATATATATACACACTATGGGCTTCTTTCAGTTTCCATCTACCAAGTCCACTCACATGGCTTTGACTGGCCTGAGGCTATAGTAGAAAATACTTCCCCAAGGTGCCATGCAGTAGGACTGAACCTTGAACCATGTGGTTGGGAAGTAAGCTCCTTACCACACAGCCATGCCTGTGCCTATGTAAGGAAACTTTTATAAGCTGATTGCATTGTCAAATCTTCAGAGATTGCGTAACTCTCATTAGTTCTTAGTATTCATACAAAAGTGCTATGTTATCAGCTGTAGTTGACTACTAATATTGCTTTGTTGTTAATGAAAGAAGCATAAGATGATGTAAGTAGATATTGTATGAACACTTAATTAACGAAGTTGATTTTTTTTAATTCCCACTTCAATCTGTTTTAAATCATCAAGTTTCTTATCCATTGTAATTCTCTTCATGGCTCCTTTTCTTTGTCTGACTTTCGATTCCATTTGAGGGCTTCTTTCCAGTCATCTTGGATCGTTGGTAAATCCAACAGTGACATCAATCAACAATCATCCACAACAAGTATCATCACCACCATCATCATCATCGTTTAATGCCTGCTTTCCATGCTGGCCTGGGTTGGACTGTTTGACAGGAACTGGCAAGCCGGGGGAGGGGGGGGGCTGCACCAGGCTCCAGTCGTATGTTTTGGCAGGAAGAAAAATATCACCAGGAAAGAACTGTTTTGTGTGAGCAAAATATTGTCTTATTTCTATGGATGCAAAAATTGGAAGTGAAAAGATGTAAGAGTATGGGAGTAAGGTGGTGGTGAGCAGGAGGAAGTACTGTGTGATTTCAGTTGGGTGAATGGTTACCAGTTTTATGAGCACTTTGTCCCTTGCACCCCTGACTGGGGCCTCAAAAACTCCACATTCTAATCTCGTACACATACACACTCGCCATTGTGTTGATGTACAACACATGTAGCTACAAACATTGCAGTTCTGCTGTTATTTCTGTTGTTGCTTGTTGGATAGTCGGAAGTTGTTTGGTTGGTAACTGCGGTGGAGCTGGTTTTATAGTGCTGGTGATGGTGTTGGGGTATTGTTGGCGGTGGCGGTGGTCGTCATATTGTTTTGTATTGTTGTTGTGCTTTAGTCTCAAGACAATCCTTATTGAGCTGAGATCAAAGACATTTCATTCAACATTTAAAATACGCTAGAGAACAATAGCATCTCATGCCATTATTATTTTTTTTTTATATATATTTTGTGAATGGAGTTGTTTGTCTTGTTTGTACTCTTGTTGTTGTTGCTGTTGGTTATTAAGGAGTTGGTGAGCTGGTAGTGGCAGTGGATGTATTGGTTTTGTTGTTGTTGATGGCAGTGGTAGTAAGAGTTGATAAAAAAATATAGCATTTGGTAGCCAGCACCCGTAGAGGAGCTTTGGAAAGCATACTTTAAGGTTATTACCCAAATTATATTAAATATATATATATATATATATATATATATATATGTGTGTGTGTGTGTATAGACAGATAAATACTCATAGTGACCTAAAAAAATATACACTCACAAACACAAATATTTAATGTAAAAAATTCCACCTCACTTCATAAATGTAAATGGTAATGCGTACGCATAATTTGCACACATTCATGTATGTATGCATGTATACACACACACACATCTGTATGTATTGTAATTGTAATATTTCAAGTTGTTAACTATTTTGATCTTAACTAAAAAAAAAAAAAATAATAATAATAAACAAGTGGCATTTTGGTTATGTGTAGTTTACAAATTCTAAAAATTCGTCATCATTTAGCATTCACTTTTTCATACTTGCATGGGTCAGACAGACTTTGCTGACTGGATACTCTTCCTGTCGCCAACCCTCACATGTTTCCAAACAAGATTATACCCATAGCTAGACATGATTTTTTTTTTCCTCAGACAACATCACTTGTATGATGATGATGATGATGATGCTCATTTACAACCATCACACAATGTCCAGACAAAGGTAGACATACACACATACAAAAAAACTGTTTTCTTTTTTCCTGTTCTTTTTCCATCTTGCAAGGTACACGGCAACCTCATTAGTGCTGGTGCCACATAAAAAGCACCCAGTACACTTTGTAAAGTAGTTGGCATTAGGAAGAGCCTCCAGCTGTAGAAACCATGCCAAAGCTGACAGTGGAAACTTGGTGTGGCCTTGCAGGTCACCATCTGACCCATGCCAACATGGAATATGAACATTAAATGATGATGCTGATGATAATGATGGCATATATGATGGGCTTCTCTCATTTTCCATTGACCAAATCTGCTTACAAGGCAGGTTTTGGTTGGTCTGTGCAGATTAGCCGTTTACCTCACAGCAATGTGGCCTCTGCTGGTTATGTCCTATTTTGTGGCCCATGGGCCAAGTTTCTTCCTCTATAGCCCCCAACTGACCAATACCTTGTGAGGGAATCTGCCAGATGGAAACCATGTTGAAATGTCTCGTATATTTTCGTGTGTGTGTGTGTGAAGAGGGGGGGGCAGATAGTTGTGGGTTTTTTTTACCCCCTCCCACAGCTTGGCAACTGCTGTTGGTTTGTTTATATTCCTGTAACTTGGTGGTTTGGCAAAAGTGGCTGAGACTGATAGAATAGGTACCAGGCTCAGAATAAATACTGATTTGTTCAACTAAACTCTTCAAGGAAGTGAGTGCTCCAGCATGGCCACAATTCATTGGCTGAAACAAATGGAAAAATAATAGCGTATGTGTGCATGTGTGTGTGTGTGTGTGTTATGTTGCCTGATATGTCATTGTCTCTTGAAATGCCTCAAAGTGATGGCCCTGACACCACAAATATCTGTGTCATGATGTATAATAATAATAATAATAATGTCTTCAGCCTCTGGGATGTTTGTGCAGATAGTCTTTTTCTTTTTCTTTTCCTTTTGTCTCTTCAAATCTCGTTTCCTTAATCTTGCCTAGAAACTTGTTTCATGAAGCACAAGGCAACACAGAGCCAGTCCTGTTTCTAGTCCTGTTTCTTTCTTGCAAAGCAGATCAGCAGTCACCGATTCAGATTCCAGTCTCTTAAAGACAGCCTATCCCTTTTGCTCCCCTTTTCTCTCTTATTCCATACAGCAAAGTTGTCTGAAGCAAGGTAGAATCAAGAGTCTCCCCAGAGACTTGCAATGACTGCAGTGGCCAATATTTGAACCCACTTCTCTTGAACTTGACATTTGATATGCTAAGCACTCATTAGTTTCATTGCTGTCACACTACAAAATATACAGTGAAATATGAGGTTTCATGTGGGGAGATCTCATCCTACAATTTGTGGAGTTTTTAACCCCTGCACCGGATAGGGGTCTTCATGGGCATAGGTTGGATGGTTTGACAGTAGGTGACAACCCTGAGGACTGCTCAAGCTCTACTGTTTGTTTTGGCATCGTCTCTATGGCTGGAAGCCCTTCCTAAGACTAACCACTTTACAGAGTGCAACTGGATGCCTTTCTTGCAGCACCAGCACTGGCAAGGTCACCAAGGAACTTACATGATAAAGATTTCTCAACTAAAAGGTGGGGGTAGTTTGGAGGGATGGAAAGTTAGTGTGATAGAGGGACAGAAACAGGGGTCTTGCTGTAGAAGAGATATATGGTTACCATATTTTAACATGTATAAGGAACCCCCTAATTTTTGGGGTTTAAAATTTGGGAGTCAGAGTCAAAGTCTTTTGTTTTGACTCCACAGCCCTGTTTGTAAGGGATTATAATACTATAAGAAACTCCCATATTTTTTTTTACCTAATCTTTGACAAAAAAAGGATTCCATATACATGTTAAGATACTGTGCTCTGTTTGGAAAAGAGAGAGGATGAGGGAGAAATGGTAGCAGTGTGCCAGGGTGTCCACTCACAAGGCATTGGCTGATCCAAGGCTGTTGTAGAAGACACTTGCTCAAGGTGCCATGCAGTGGAACTGACCCTAAAATCATGGTTGGAAAGTGACCTTCTTTAACTACATATGTGTTCAGATTAGTTCTACTGCAGAGTGGAACCCCCCCCCCCCCAAGAAAAAACTTACTGTTTCTGTTTTCATGTATTTATTTTTATGCGTTTTATTTTCCATTGTTTATTAAATTTGTTTATCTAATTGATTAAAAATTAACTAGTTTTTTCTTTTTTCTGTTTATGGTAATTTGTTCCAAATTATGAAATAATTGTTGTAGATTCAATAGGCTTTTCTTTCTCTTTCTTTACTGTCATGACTACTGATAATGATAATGATGATGATGATGATGATGATGATGATGGCATTGAGAAGTTGGTGCTGGTGGTGCTGGTTTTCATTCAGCGTTTAATATAACATAAGCATAGAACAGCTGTGATTTTTTTTTTTTAATAAATTCCAAGCAGAAAAAAAGCAGAAAACAAAGATCACCAGATGTTGTCTTATTGAATGGCTGTGAGAAATATTTTGATTAGAATTTATCAATTTATTTATTTATTTAATCATTTATTTATTTATTTTCTTTTTCATCTTTTTATTTTCACTTGTTTCAGCCATTAGACTGCGGCCATGCTGGGGCACTGCCTTGAAGAATTTTAGTCAAACGAATTGATCCCAGTATATTTTTTGTTGTTTATTTTTTTAAAACTGGTACTTATTCTGCCAGTCTCTTTTGCCTAACCACTAAGTTATGGGGATGTAAACACACCAACAGTGGTTGTCAAGCGGTGGTATGGGATAAGTACACACACACACACACATACACACACATGCCTGTGCGCATGTATATATATACACGACGAACTTTGTTCAGTTTCTGTCTACCAAATCCACTTTGTTTGGCTCAAGACTATAGCAGAAGACACTTGCCCAAGGTGCCATGCAGTGGGACCGACCCCAGAACCATGTGCTCCAGAAGCAAGCTTCTTACCCTTTAGAGGTGGCTTCACTTGGGATTTTATGTAACACTTTGTGTATGAAGATAAGCTACCAGGTGATCTGTGGTACCCTTTCTTGTAGGAAGAACAGAGTTCAGTACCAGTTATCAAACTGGGGTGATGATGCAGCTGTATTTTAGACGTGCGTCATACCATCCATGACTCTTGAGTTTAGGTTGACTTTGCCAGAGAAACAACAGAGCATTCGCGATAAGGAATGGGCGGCTGGCCTAGTTTGGGCGTTGGTCTGCCATTTTGTCTGTTTAGTCTGGAGCAGTTGCAAGAGTTTGAATATCTGCTCACATCTTGTCAAAATGTTTACACTTAGAAATGTACAAAACCACTGTTTGATATATTCACACTCACACGCATGCACACACACACACACA
Source organism: Octopus bimaculoides (assembly GCF_001194135.2). Classification (NCBI taxonomy): domain Eukaryota; kingdom Metazoa; phylum Mollusca; class Cephalopoda; order Octopoda; family Octopodidae; genus Octopus; species Octopus bimaculoides. The sequence goes on from NC_069004.1 coordinate 2,386,197, forward strand.
CACACACATGTTCTTTATTCAGTTAATTTCTTTTCTTTTTTTTTCCATGCAGTCTATTTTGTTTTTTTGATTGTCTAGTCTTCAGTATTTCTTTTCTTCCTGGTTAATCAGTTTCCAAGTTTTTGCATCAAACACTTGTTCTGGTTTATTATCGGCAAAAACAATAGCATATTCCATTATCTATTCTTGGTCTTTCTTTACTAATTGAGCTTAAAGATAAAAAAAAACACAATTTCAACTATTCTAATGGAAGTTCCATGTATTTTACATTTCTGTATACACATTATATATTTTATACATTACACACAAGGAAGAGATGAGAGGGGATCAGGAAATCCTCCTTCATGAATCAAGTGACTCCCACTGGGGTCATTGTATTTGAGTACTTTCATTGACTCTGTGATTGTATGTGTTTATTCATAAGTGTCATATATTTTTTTATACTTTTACTTGTTTCAGTCATTTGACTGTGTCCATGCTGGAGCACCTCCTTTAGTCGAACAGATTGATCCCAGGACTTATTCTATCAGTCCCTTTTGCCAAACTGCTAAGTTACAGGGACGTAAACCCCACCAACATCGGTTGTCAAGTGATGGTAGGGGGACAAACACATACATACATATATGTATGTATGTATATATATATATATATATATATATATATATATAAGCCTGAGGCTAGAGTAGAAGACACTTACCTAAGGTGCTATGCAGTGGGACAACCTGGAAGCATGTGGTTGGGAAGCAAGCTTCTTACCACACAGCCACTCCTGCGCCTATATATATAGATATATATATATATAGTCAGATACACTATCCATCCATCTCTAATTCTCTGCAGGTGTCTTGAGTGGCTGTCCATAGTTTTCACTGGACATAAGAGTGGAAGACAGTATTATTGTTATTATTATTATTGTTAATTGTTGTGGTGGGAGTAATAGTTTATATGTTGCGATATCCATTTCTCTGTTGTTGGGCACCTGGTCGTTTGTTGCT